>NW_019524175.1:6128-7120 GCF_002814215.2 Seriola lalandi dorsalis
TCTTTAGTTAGGTTATTTTTGTAAATTAAAATTTGTTGTGTATCAAATGGTGTGATATTCTCCATTTTTATGCTTAGCCAATTATGCAAGTTTTGCCAAAATTGTTCGGTAACTTTGCAAGAGTAGAAAAGATGTTCACCTTTTATAGTCTGTCTCTCCTGCACCGTGTCCCAGCAGCTCCTCAGTCCTCCTGGTGTGTGTGTATATATATATATATATATATATATATACACAGCATTATCCACCCTTTATATATATTTTTATATATATATATATATATATATATATATATATATAGGTGGATAATGCTGTAATAATAATAATCATTATATTGCTGTAATATGAGACATTTATGGATATAAAACATGAGGAGCAGCAATATATATATATATATATATGTATATATATATATATATATAGGTGGATAATGCTGTGCATTATCCACCGTGTGCAGCACAGGAAACTAAACTTCCTTTAACAAAGTACAACGGCTGGTTCTGGGTCAGTTTCATTGTTTTGATTTTATTTATTCAACAAACTGTAAAATAATGATGAAAATGTGTATAAAAAAAAAAAAAAAGTGTACCTGAACTGTTGCCATGGTGACTCTAGATTCACCTGTTGCCATGGTGAATTGAAGGATGAACTAACTATGAATAGGTAACATATAGGTTCAGAATGTGGACCGGGTCCTGAATCTGTGAGAAGCCCAATGTGTTTTATTCTGAAAAGACTGAAAACAAAATAAAAGACTTTTCTCTGGCCCGGTAACTGCACGTGACTCGCCTCCTCTGTAAGCGGAAATGACGTTTTCTGCAGCGCTGAGTCAGCTGAACCAGACCGGAAGCAAAACAAACAGCAGGGAGCAGGCGCAGCAGCATCGTGAGCTCGCTCTGCTGAGGGACGAAAGTTTTACTTGGCTTTTTTATGAAACGTTGTTTTTTTTTTTGTTTTTTTTCCCAGGAAACAGAAGTCACACAGTGACGTCACTG
>NW_019524176.1:0-1386 GCF_002814215.2 Seriola lalandi dorsalis
GTGCGTGCGTGCGTGCGTGCGTGCGTGCGTGCGTGCGTGCGTGCGTGCGTGTGTCCTCACCATGTCAGACTCCAGACAGGAGACCAGCTGTCGGACACACGGCTCCAGACAGTTCTGGTTCCTCTTCACCTTCTGAAGAGACGTGTCCGTCAGGATCTGAGCAGAGAAGAAGAAAAGACGCCGTCTCAACTCATCATCCTCACAGCTTGTCGTACCTGTCGGCCTGCTGAGGTGCGTTCAGGAGAGTCTGTACCTTCTGGATCTTGATCTTCATGGCGGAGGGGATGGTGGTCGGCGAGACGAACTGGAAGGTTGGCGCGGCGTTGTTGGGATACTGGGCGGGAAACTTCACCACCAGATGAACCTGATGGCTGCCGAAGTGAGCCGACACCACACAGCTGCGGTTCACCGCGTCCATCTGCACAAAACAATCAATCAATCAATCAATCAAAAGGTTCAATCTTTCTGCTCCAGTTCTCCTGAATTAACAGATTGTCTGTCACAATTTAATGAAATCACCTTCTTCTTCAGTGGTTTCATTTTCTACTGCAGCAGAAACAAGAGAAGGTAACTTTTATTTTGAAAGGGGTTTCCTGTGAGTGGGATCAAGATAATGACAGCTGTAAGATTTATTTAAATCTCTTAAATAAGAGAAGTGATTTATATTCGCTGAGTCAGTGATGAATGTTTTCATGTTGCTCCGCCCCCTGATGATGATGATGATGAAGGTGTGTTAATGCTGAGTCCCAGGCAGCCTGTAAAGGTGAGTCTCACCTCCACGTTGACGTTTCTGATCTGCAGGTTGACCAGAGAGAACTCCTGCTGCAGCGTCTGAGGGAGACCTGAACACACCGCCGAGTCCTGACGACCTCCAGAGACCAGAGAGCCGTCCTGGTCTGAGAGGAGGACGAAGAGGACGAAGAGGAGGACGAGGAGGAAGAGGACGAGGAGGAAGAGGAAGAGGAGGATGAGGAGGACAACAGGTCAGAGACGAGAAGGAGGAAAAAGATGGAGGAGAGGTTTTTTCAGTTTTCAGCTCTGTGCTGAACTCATCGACAGATTGAACATTAGTTAGTTTGACTCATGGATCTTGTGTCGTCTGGTGTGTGTGTGTTTGACTGGAGGCCAATCAGGCTCATTGATTGATCCTGGGTCTCGTGGGTTAATTAATATAAGTTTGATGAACGTGAACCTGAATGTCTCGTCTCACCCTGCAGGTTGTCTGAAGCAGGACCGACGCTGTGTTGACTCTCCGGCTCCTGAGAGGACAAAGACTTCTCTGACTCCACAGTCAGAGACATCCTCTCCATCAGGTCCTCCCCCACGTCACTGACACACAGCTGCACCACCACCACAACAACAACAACAACAACAACAACAACAACA
>NW_019524176.1:6400-7163 GCF_002814215.2 Seriola lalandi dorsalis
CAGTTCTCTGATCTTAACGTCCTTCTGCTGTTTGTGTTGCAGGAAATCGGCAGGAACATTTACACTCTGAAAGAAGTGGTGAACGAGATCAGAGACAAACCCACCAGGAGGAGTCTGGCCTTCCTGCCCTACCAGCTCCACTTTAAAGACCCACATCCAGAACACGTCAGACATGGTAACTAAACTAAACCTGAGCTAAACCAGAACTAAACCAGAACTAAACCTGAGCTAAATTAAACCTGAACACGTCATTGAGGTTGTGGTTCAATATTTTTCAACAAATCTTATTCCTTTTCATTCTGTTTATATTTATCTTTGATAAGATTTCTAAGTAACCAGAAGTGATAAACTCACCTGTTTACCTGTGTCTACACCTGTTCCTGCATCTTGTGTGAAAAGCTCAACATGAGTCACAGTTTGTTTTTCGTCTCTGTTCAGTGACGGAGTTCTCCAAGAAGACCGGAGACTACCCGAGTCTCTCGGCCACAGACATCAAAGTCCTGGCTCTGACCTACCAGCTGGAGCTGGAGCAGGTCGGCTCCCAACACCTGAGGAGAGACCCGGAGGTCAAGGTAGCAGTTTCCCCCTTTGTGCTAAGCTAGGCTAAACATGGTGTTTTAGGATTGTGTGATGCAGCTTGTCGACTGTGTGCATCCAGCAGAGTGACTCCACTTATTCTCTGTCAGGTTAATATTCAGGGCACACAGCGCCACCCAGAGACGCCTGTCAACGTCGCAGGATTTCACTTCCCCTCCAAGGTAAA
>NW_019524176.1:9771-26502 GCF_002814215.2 Seriola lalandi dorsalis
CAGTGACCTCCTGTGGTGATGATGTCATCAGAGCTGATCCCTCCAGGTTTTAGATGCACTGACACACAGACCTGAGACCTGCAGCACATCCAACAGGATGGAGGGGAACTGTGTCTTTAATGAACATGAAGCAGCAGTGGGACGTCCTGACTCCTGGACGTGAGCTCTTAGTCCTGACGATACGTTCTACACGGTTCACACTGATTCCACTTTGCTTCTCCAGGTTCATTGAATTCTTCTGTAGCTGTCTCAAGACTCCTGTTATCAAATCTCCTGCTCTCACCTGCTCTCACCTGCTCTCACCTGCTCTCACCTGCTCTCACCTGCTCTCACCTGCTGTCTCCTGTCAGATATCGAGGTTCATGTTTATTTTGAAACCAGTGAACTCACCACGCCTCCTGTATCGTGTCTTTCAGCACTCGCTGCCTCTGCCTCAGGGAGGGAAACATGGTAGTAACCCCCAGCTGGTGGAGGACCAGCGTTTCCCCCAGCAGAGACTGTCCCAGAAGGCTCGTCAGAAGACGGATGTCTTCGACCCGGACTACGTGGCCGGGGCCTCGCCGTTCTGCCAGAACGACATCTACAGCCGAGCGGCCAACCTGCAGATCAGAGACGGGCAGTGCGGAGGCGGCCGGAGACGAGCCAACCCCAACGCCACCCACAAGAAGTTTGTCAAGAAGAAGTGAGGAGCTGAAGGACACGTGGAGACGCGGCGTCGTCAGATCAGTTTGATCTGACGTGTCAGAGAGTTAAAGACTGTTCAGGTGGTTTTCATGTGTGAATCCTCCAGCAGGGTCATGTGACCCGTCACTGACGCAGCCTCTGCCCTCAGTGCATTTCTATGAAGGTAACTAACTTCACATCATCGTGTTTTAATAGAGGGAAATGCCTCTGATGGTGCGTTCATGGACAGTCTAACATCTGAGATTCAAGAACCAGCTGCAGAACAGCTGGATATTATTATTATTATTATTATTATTATTATTAGTCATAGAAATAAATGATGGAGAAAACAACCAATAATGTAATAAGATGATTATTATCCAACCCAAGAAAGGAGCAGATTCACATCTTTCCCTCCTCAGCCTCCATGTTTTCAGTTCACACTGCTCCTTTAATATTCAGCAGCTCCAGCACAGAGACAACCTGTGTAACAGGTAGACGCTGACGGTCTCACGTCTCTGCACGTTGACACCTTCATAGAAATGAACTGACAGTAACGACTGTGTGGTGTTTAAATAAATGTGAAACCTGAGCATTTTCTACAGTGGCCCTGAAGCTCGACGCTCTGCAACACAACAGGAAGTGTTTCCAGGGGACACTAAAAAGTGATGCACCTGCTGGGGCGTGCTCGTTCAATGTTTTTAATTTCAAACGTCACAAAGCAGTGAACCGGTACGTCCCTTTTTATTGTCCCGTTAAAACACTTCCTGTTGTGTTGCAGCGCTCTGAGTTTCAGGGCCACCGTACTTTTCAGCCGACAGGTGGAACATGAAGAAACAGCGTTAATGTTCTTTAAAATATAAAACCAGCATTTCTCTTGTATACAGGATTTCTGAGGTCACGTTAAGCCCCTCCCTTCCAGACTGATCAGTATATTGTTTCTATATTAATACCCAATAAATTTAAAGACTGACTTCAGCTGTTGCAGAGTCACACGTGTAATGAATGATGTTCAACAGTCACAATCATTTTATTTAATATTTTCTCTTAAATAATCATTTAAACAAACATCTGCCACAGAATCACTCGAGCTTCTCACACACCTTTAATCCAGACGAAGGAATCTACTGATGGAGCTATGCTAACAGTTTCCCCCCGCTTCCAGTCTTTATGCTAAGCTAGGCTAAATAAAGATGAAACTGGTTGCGTCCCGCTCCCGTGTGTTTCCATGAAGGAACTGGAAGGTGTGAAAGTTTCTCAGTCATGGTGTTCACCTGAACACAGGTGACACACATGTGACCTGTAGTGACCTTTAAACCTGTGTTTACCTGCAGCAGGTCGGTGATCACTCACCTTTCTGTTCATTTACCTCATTCAGACTTAATGACTCGACTTGGCGTATGTTTCAGTTTGTCAGATTTTAAATTGAATTATTCTAAATATTATTCATCTCTTTCACACTTCACCTGATCACAGGCTGCAGATCAATTATTTTTGATTGTTGTGCAGATGATATCAATCAATAGTTTTACTTAAAGGTTCTGACTGTGATTCTCTGAAAGCTGCTGTGACGTCTTGATCCAAGCAGAGAAACAAGTCGTCACGTCAGAGAAGCAGGAACCAGACGAATCTGCTCTGACGTCATTAGAAATATCTCACCTGTAAACACTCACCTGTCGCAGCTCAAAGAGCTTCAACAGAGACGTTCACAGGGTTTAAACCTGGTCTCAGCAGTAAACAGCTCAGATATTCCTCCAGAAAAACTTTAATCAATTATCAAACTGATCAGATTCATTTTCTGTCCATAAACGTTTCAGTGAGTCACTTCAGCTCCGCCTGAAACTCTGAGACAGTTTGACCATTAAACAGAATATTTTCCTCACAGACAAAATGTTTAATTTATTATTCAGTCCATAAAAATAAAAGCGTCCGTCACCAGGTCCCAGAGTGATTCTGGAACCCCGTCTTTCAGTCCGACCCAGAACCCAGAGACCCGGTTCACACCTTTAAACCTTTAAACCCAGAGTCTTGTTTCCGCCTCAGCGTCTGTCACTCCAGAGAAAACTCCTCGTCCTGCATCGTCTCATCGTCTGGATCCTCAGACTTCGGCTCCGTCAGTCCGGGACCCGGCTCAGACCCGGGGTCTCTGGGACCGGACCGGGTCAGTTTTGGGTCTGGATCTGTTATTGGGTCTTTAAGTTGCGTGTCAAACGTCAGGCTGCCCAGTTCGCCGGCGATATCGACCTCGGGCTCTGGGGGCGGAGCTAATGTCTCTCTCTGAGGAAGCACAAAGTCCAGAGGCTCGAGGACGGCGCCGAGGTCGATGCAGCCCAGACTGTCGTACCTGTGCAGGTGAGTCGGAGGAACACCTGCGGGGAGACGAACGTGTTCACAACTGCATTTACATTTCACCACTCTGACGTACGACCACATGATATCACAGATGTTTGTGTGCGGTCACATGACGGTTCTCCTCACCCAGGATGAGAGCGATCTGAGCCGGAGGAAACAGAACCTGCAGGCAGCGGTTCAGGAACGGCAGCAGGTCTTCAGCGTACGAGCAGCAGAACTGAACAAACAGCTCCTTCTCTCTACTGCTGAACGCCGACTCCTCGGCCCGGTGGAAGACCAGGATCTGACGGGTCACCTGACAGGAAACAAGACCGGCAACACTGAGGACACAGGCTGAACCCAAACACCCGGACTCAAAGGCCCGTTCTACGAATCCAAATCCACAGGTCATCATGTCTGAGGGACCTGGACTTCAGAGTCGTCACCAGACGCTGCTTTAAAGATGGACCGCAGCTCAGAGCAGAAGAATCATCATCATCATCATCATCATCATTAATAATACTAACAAAAGCAGAACACAAAATTATATATGCAAAATATCGTCACCATGGGAACAACACAGGTCTTAAAGTGGCCCCTCGGACTTGTCATGACATTTGGATTCAGCCTCAGAACCAGACCCAGACCCCTGACAGAAGCAGCTACTCACCATCTTCAGAGCGTCCTCCAGACACCTGGTGACGTCCTGGGCGAGGCCGAGCGGGCAGCAGAGCCGCAGGTCGTTGAAGGCCGTCAGGATGTTGTTGAGGAAGCAGGCGAGCGGCTGGAAGTCCAGCAGTGACATGGGGGGCTGCAGGGTGCCGGGCTGGGTGCTGGGGGCCACGGGGGGGATGGTCCCTCCCAGCACAGAGGGCAGGGTGATCAGCGTGTACAGGTTCATGTCCTCCTGAAACTTGTCCACGCCGTCCTGCACGGCTCTTCTGAACGTCTCCACCGCCACGCGCTGGAACATCGGCGCCAGCTGCCCGCGGAAATCCGCCCCCACCCTGCTGAAGGACAAGCCGAAGTACATGCACTGACCCAGCAGGGAGTCCAGACGGCCCCCCACACCCCGCTGCAGGTCCCTCTCTAAAGTCTCCAGGAACTCCGCCACCTTCTGCACCACCCAGCAGTGGAAGATGGCGCCCTCGTTCACCGCAACCTGCCCGCCGGCGGGGGGCACCAGCGGGTCCTCGTCGGAGAAGATGGCACGGTACTGGGTGATGATGTCGAACAGGTGGACTCTGCACGCCTCAATTGTTTTGGTGATGTGGAAGTATGGGTCGTCTTCGGGGACGGCGGCGAGGATGGAGTGCAGCCAGGTGCCGCGCGCCTGCAGGAACTTCACCCGCAGCTCCGCCTCCGTGAACACGTCCATCCTGCGCAGGTAACCAATTACACGCAGGCAGACAGGAAGCTGCGAGTTGCTGCGCAGCTGCTGCAACAGCTGGTTGAGCATCAGCTGAGTCGACTGACGCACTTCACGCACGATTCCCTGAAAACGCAAGACGTGGAGTCAGTGGAGCTGAAACTGTCGGTCAGCTGATCCACACACAAATAACTGAAAATATTAAAAAACAAACATTTTACTGTTGGTTCATTTATCAATTATCGTTTTCAATCAATGGTTTAATCTGTTAAACGTCAGCTGACAGTGAAAGACACCGTCCACAACTTCCCAGAGTCCAAGGTGACGTCTTACGACCCTGGACCCCCCCGCAGGTGTCCAGTCTCTGAACTGTCCCCGTTCCCCTCCCTCCTCAGTTTTGTACCTCAAACAGCAGCAGGTTGAGCTCCTCCTGGACTCACCTGGATCACCGGCAGTGACGAGTGTTTTTTCTCCAGCCTCTTGACGTACGCCGCCAGCTCCAGAGCTTCCTCGTAGTATCCGTTTCTGACGCAGGTGTCCATTAGCTGAGGGATCTCCAGGATCTCCAGGATCTCGGTGTGGCGGTTCAGCGTCAGGCTGTTCATCCGACGGCTGGCTCCGATCTCCTCCGCCTCCTTCATGAAGCCCCTGGACAGACACAGAAACCACATCAGACCTGCAGGACGAGCTCACACCGACATTAGCACCAGACCTGATCAGGAACCTCAGTCCTCGATGGATCACTGGACGGTCCTACAGCGTCAAAGGCTCAGGGTCTATTTGAAGTCACAGTGTTCCTTTAATATTGAGATTCGGCACCAAGAGCCATATTGTTTAAATCAGCGGTGCTCAAACTCTTTCACATCAAGGATCCTAAACCATCTGACAAGATCTTTACTTTTAGCTGTTTAATTACAGAAAATGTTTGAAACCCAGGATCAGAATAATCATATGTTCATATGCTGGAGACCCACAGAAACCCTCTGAAGTACCGCTGGGGGTCCCTGGACCTCACTGTGAACCACTGGTCTAAAGATATTCAGTTCAGTATAGTTTAGTATAGTTTAGTATAGTTTAGTATAGTATGCTTTATTCATACCTGGGGGGGAATTCAAGAGTCCAGCAGCTCAATAGTAGTAATAAAAAATAAATAGTTAATAATAAACAATAATAGTCTATAATATATACATAAATAACAGTTTATCATATAAAGCAAAGACAAGCAGCAGATTCTCATGTCACAGCATCTAATATTGATGAATGATTCAATGATAATTAAAATAATTCTGATAGTTTTCTGCAGATTGACAAACGGACTTTGTTTCAGCTCTTCTCTGTGTGTGCAGACAGCATTAACAAACAATTCCTTTCATTACCACACACGTTTATCACCGACCTGCATTTCTCCCCGAACCCGGGCAGCTTGTCCAGCAGCCGGGACACGCTGCCCTCCACCCGGCCGAAGTCCCGGTAGATGTGCTCGGTGCAGTCGGCGGTGCGGATGAAGGTCTGGTAGTTGGAGAAGGCCAGTTCCCGGGTCTGCTGCAGGATCTGAGCCCGCTCCTCCGCCAGCCGCTCCGGCTCCCGGCTCAGCTTCTCCACCCCGAAGGAGCTCAGCTCGGACAGGTAGGTGGTGAAGTCCGGGTTGTCCCTCCAGCTGTCCGGGAAGCTGTCCTTAAAGATCGACGCTAAAATACTCTCATCCTCCACGTCGACCGCCGCCATGTTGGACAGGCAGGTGCCGAACACAGGCCCGGTGTCAGTGAAACAGACTCGGTTAACCCGGTTCTTATGTGAAGGTTTACAGACAAACTACAGCAGGAACTTAAACTATGTTTTCACACACACACACAAACACACACACACCGGGACAACCAGCGTTAACACCCGCTCCCAGCTCCTCAGCAGCGGCCACTTCCGTAAACACGTCGCGGTCTTAGCGACATCTAGTGTCCGTCACCTGGGAGTGTGAGTCCGGTAGGTTGTTGCCGCAGGACCCCCTCTTATAAATACAGCCATCTGCCCCATTTAAAATAATAAAATGATATCTAATTATTAATAATATACAAGCGTGATCCTGAAACTGCATCATCATCATCATCATCTTCATCTTCATCTTCTTCTTCTTCTTCTTCTTCTTCTTCTTCTTCTTCTTCTTCTTCTTCTTCTTCATCTTCTTCTTCTTCTTCTTCTTAACCGTTAATCAGCGTCACATTAACGGTCGTTATCGATCTCAGGTTGTAACAAACTTTATAAAGATGAAAATGTCCAGAAATACCATTTGAATTAAATGATGTATGATCTTCGAAAGAGGATGGCGGGAAGAATTACGTAGGACAACAAATCATAATCTGTTGTTGTTTATTTTTGTTAACTAAAACGGTGCACGTGGAACTGTTGTTTAAAAGACAAAAAGCAGAATTTGGGTGGAATAAACTTTTATGGCAGTTTTTGTGATGTAGTGTCCAAGAAATCATCCTCCCGTTCGCCAGGTGGCGCTAGCGGGAAACCGCAGCCTCCGGCTCTGCAGCAACATGCTCCCGGTAGCGGAGCTGCGGTTCCGGGACCGAGTCTGTAGGACGAACTGGACCTAAGTATGAGCGTTAAAGACGTTGTAGGATGTCGGGGATCAGTGGGTGGGACTTCCCGTCATGCTCTGCGGCGATGTGTCTGCAGATTAGTTGTAGACTGTGCATGATGGTGACTGGTGTCACTGTTCTCTACAAATACTCCGCATTGTTTCTGGTCCCTTTATGGAAAAAGCGTGTTTACACCATGAGTGAAGTGAACTGTGTATTTAATCACGTCACTGGAGGTGCGATGTAGAGCTGTTTGTTTTATCAATAAATAACTTTCCTTGTGTTCCAGCAGTGGAAGAAGTGCGAGGGATGGTTTAATTCAAGTGGTATTTTCTCAGGCTGAATTACTCCAATATTAAATCTATGTAAGACAGATCATTCATACCACATCAGTAAAATACAAGGCAATACAATTTTAACAGAGGCATGGAAACATACCAGCAAGATAACACTAAGATGAAATTAAAATAGCATTTTAAAAACAATAAAAATATTTGAATTAGTCATATCAAGATTGAATTAAATCAGAGACTGAGGACAGTAGTTTAAAATAAGTGCTGCAGTGTAAAAGACAGTTAAACTGAGCAGATGCACAAGATTGACCATCACTTCTTGTCATGTCTGTCAATCACATAAATCAGTCCAATCACAAAGCAGACAGGTTTACACCGGTCACATGATGTAAGTGATGTAAGTCATGGACACAGATTCATTTGAATCCAGAACAGGAGAATCAAAAATGTCCTTTGGTCCAGTTCTGGGTTTAGATATGCAAGATTGTGTTGAACAAAAAAAAATGTAAAGAGACATATTGAAAGGAAGCACACAGGCAAACATAAGGACATAGCAGCAGCTTCCCACCTTCAGAGTGAGTGTATAGATCCTGAGAACAGAGTGTACGCAGTCCACAAATCCTCCCACGGCGCCAGCTCTCCTCTGCATGTACAAATAAAGTGTGGGGGGAGAATCAACATGTTTCCTGTGAATCCTCAGAGTGCCACGTTAACATGGAGTCGGCACAGAGGACTGGATTGGAAGCAGATCAATGCATACACCTCAAATCCATAACTTACTGCACATCATATGCCTCCTCTCCTGAACTGCAGGAACAAACACTTACTGAGATGGCTGGCAGCGAGTGGTTTGGAGAGGATAAAAAGAAGATCTGCCTCGATCGGCAAAAGCTTCAAAGACAATCATGCACCTCTGTCGCTGCAGTCCAGCACTGGAGCCCCTCAGTCAAAGAAATACATATCCACATACGAGCCCACACTTTCTTCCAACAGTAAAGTGGGAAGAGTCATGATGTCGTATAACACAAAAAAGAACTTGTGGCACTGTCCTTGTGCAAGGACAAACTTCAGACTCACCATGAACTGTTCAGGGAAGGCGGGAGTACAATAACTTCCACAGGGGACGACGGCAGTCACGATGAGGCTGATCTGGGTGATGTTCCATATGCACCAGAAGATGACCATAGGATGAAAGCCATGGTCCAGTATATTCTCAAGTATAAAAGGTTACGCCAGAACATCTACGGTTTCCATCTGTTGGAAAACAATACCCAAGACACCTCGTCCCAGAGGAGAGGATGTGCCAGCACGGCCCAGGAGAGGTGCCGCTGAGTGACCCGGTCCTCATCACACATCAGGCCAAAATCCTCACCACTCTCCGTATTGTTCAAGGTAGGTACTACAAGTTGATCTGTTGGTGTCTTATTACAATCTCCTATGTTGTGAACTGTGCTGTGATTCTGGTTGAACCTTGGGATTTCCAGATGTCTCCACCTACTGTAAATCCTGCCATCAATGTGGAACCCGGTACCGGTACCAGGAGCGGAGAGACGGTCTGCACAACTTCAATGACCAGATACTTCTTGATCTCCCGTTATGTGTAACCATAAGGAACATGCTAAAGGTAACTTTTAACTGAATTGAAGTAAAATATGTGAATGGATCATTTTAATTATTTTTAAAGTACATTACATTTGTAGATCACAGCACATTTGGTGGTTGTGCGTCCACGCCGGCGACAGTCAGCCGGTTGTTTTCAGGTTGTCTGTACGTTCGTAAGTACGTCCGTTCCCATTCTCCTGGACACGATATCCCAGTAACGCCTTGATGGAAATTCTCCAAATTTGGCACAAATATTCACTTGGACTGATTAGACTGTCAAAGGTCAAAGGTCAAGGTCAGTGTGACCTCACTAAACACCTGTTAGCCATTACTCAAGACTTCCCACAGCAATGATGACAAAATTTCACACAAATGGTGAATATTTTATTTGACTCTGGATAAACAGGGATGTGATTGGGTGGAGGCATAAAACCACAAGGTGGTAATTGTGGTTTCTTATGTTTCTCCCTTAGGTCCATGCTGCAGTGAGCAGAGTGGTGGAGTATTTGGAGATGACCACAGGTGAACAGTTCCCCTCAGCTGATGCAGTTCTCCATGCATATCTTCACTTCAAAGCTCTGACAGACCATGATCACCAGTTTTCCGGTGTCAATGGAAAGCATCGCTCGAGGATTTGTAACAATAATGCAAGACCAGATTAATTAGCGATTATTAAAATGGTACACCTTTTGAGTAACTGCACACCTGTGTGATGAACGAACTAATGAAATAATACATAGAGATAGATCTTACTGCAGATAGATTGTCCAAGGAAATGAGTCTGCAGAGACCAGTGTGTTTAACAGGCTAAACATATGAAAATAGCTTCTCCTTCTTTTTAAACTATTTCAGAAGTTTAACTGTAAAATACTCATGTTAATATGTTATTCACCAATAAAAATGATGATGATTGATTTTTTTTTTTACCTGTCAGTGTTTATTTACAGATGTTTGCAGTTTTCTGTGTAAACATTAACTTTATATCTGGGGAGAGCTTGTGTCTTTTAGCACCAAAACAACAGTTCATCTATTTTATTCATGTGATAAACATTTGTTACTTTAGATTAATGGAGATATTCAAATAAATCCTCAGTAAATCAAATGTTGGATGAGCACATTACTTTACTGCAGGCTGCTTATTGCAGTACTTTATTGTTGTAGCTACTTTTACCTTCTTTATGCTGCTGGTAGTTTAAAGTTTCTCTCCAGACATGTTTTAAACTGTAAAATCCTCTGCTATGATTCATATTTAGTTTAACATTTTTTGACACATAAACTGGGTCTGAAGCATATCTACTTACTCAGGCCTTGAGCCCCGCCCACCCCCTGCTTGCTCCAGGTGGACAGGTGAAAGAGTAGAGAGCATCAAGATGGTTAGAGGAGGAAACATCAGAGACTCAGCCACATGTTTGAGCCTCAGTCAGACCCAGACTCAGACCCAGAGCCAGAGACCAGCAGACGGATCAGAACCGTTAGCGTAGTTAGTATCTTTTATTTGATTATGTTGTTTGTTAGCTTGTAACTGGCAGTTACTGACACAGTGTTAGCGGTTGTGCTAATACTAACTCTCTCTCTGTACTGACAAGGTTTCAGGTTTATTTAGCCCCGCCCCCCGTCCCCACAAGTTGACAGGATTGGTTCCTGAGGTTTGAGAGGTATGAAACCCTGACTGTCTTGTCATTGGTTCACTGCAGTTCAAGGTGGAAACACTCATGGTGTTGATGATTATTTCCCTCAACATATGTCTTTTATTATACAAAAACATGAGGACATTAACAAGTTTAAACATTTGATTTTAATCTTAAGGTCTTTTCATCCTAAAGAATCTGTCATTTAAAAACTTGTATGTTTTGTGTTTAAATTCTTAATCTGAAAAGTAACTAGTAACTGTCAGGTAAATGTAATGGAGTGAAAAAAAAGTGCGTATATACATATATATATACACATATATATATATATATGTATATATGTATATATATATATATATATATATATACATATATACATATATATAAATATAAAAGGCAGGACCTATTTATCTTGTTGAGATCCTGTAGCACAAGCTACCAGACAGTAGCACAACAGAACTACTTGTCAATCGTTGTTAATAAAGTTGTGTTTGACGGCAGCGGAAGTAAACGGCCGGTTGCTGGGGAGTTCAGTTGCTAAGCTGCAGCCGAGGAGCAACCGGACTGTCAACAAGTTGTCCTCAGCGGCTGAGACGGATTATCTGCGCACTGTTTAACGTTTAAACATTCACCTCTCCGTTCAGATGGTTAACTGCGGTGGACGGACGGAGGTAAACTGACGGTAACGGCTCAGATAACGGCTAGCTTTAATTAGCTCACAGTGCTAACTGACTTTAATGTTGGTCAGCTAACGTCACCGTTTACCGGAGATTAAACCAAATAAACAGACCGGAGCGTCCCGGCTGCTCTTCAGACTTTTAATCTGACCTATTGTGTGAACTGTCGTGTGGTTAATTACCTGCGTGGCTTTCCAAATGGTATCTTAGCATTAAGCTAGCTGCCTTATAAAGAGCTGCTTCACTGTTTTTGTGACTCGTTTCAGAGTTTCAGCTGTTTCACCACCGACAACGTCTCAATCATATTTAATGTCTTTTTTTTTTTTGTCTTATTGGTTTTGTTAAAATTCAAAGTATTCAGACAGATTTCAGTCTCAGTGGCCAATTTTTAACACCTGCCTAATACTAAGTCCAGCAGTCCTGCAATAAATCAGGTCATAAAGTTCAGTTTGTGTTTTCCTGTTTCAGACAGGTGTTGATTCACTTGTACCTGGAGGACGTAGTTTGTGCTGCTGTTGAACCGTGTTGTGTTGTAGTGACAGGTGTTTCTAATAATTATTAGTTTATCACTGTAAAAAGGTGATGGACAAAATATCAGAAACACCTCTCAGTATAACACAACACACTTCAACAGCACTAAGTACGACCTCCAGAGTGAGCCTACAGGTGAACACAATAAATAAATTGCACAGAGAACTAAGTTACAATTAATAATGATAATAATAATAATAATAATAATGATAATAAATAAATAAAAACAGTGTGAGCAATCATGTCTGCATGATGTCAATAAAAAGATACATTGATAAAACTTTATTTATCTTGACATGAACATTTTCAAACTTCAAACTTTTAAATGTGTGTGTGTAACAATCTTACAACAATACTAACACATATATATATACATATATATATATATATATATATATATATATATAATAATGAGAACCCCTCCTAAGATCTGGAGTCTCTGACTGTGGGACCAGGATCCAGGAGGGAACACAGAGGCTGTATCAAAAGAAACAGTAACAGCTGAAGGCATCAGACTGAGGTTGCTGCTGAAAAGTTGCGTTCAATGTGAAACGGATGAAAATATGTTGGAAAAAAAACAAACTCTGTTGACCATCAGTGATTCGCTGACATGGACAGTAAACAGGTGTGTGTCACTGCAGGTGGAGGAGAGTCTACAGAGTAAATAAGAAGCTGATGTCGGTCCTCAGTGATCCGGACTGAATTCATGCATTAACCTCAGAAGTGTCCAGTCATTCAAACGAAGCAGCCAGTCTCCCAGTGTGACCAGTATGGCTGCGGCCAGCACCACCAAGATCTCATGGCGACTGCGTGAGTACAGACTTTATTTTTCCTGTGAAACGTCATCTGTGGTTCAGACTGAAAACTGGAGCTGCTGATGTGACTGACTGACACATACATTAACATCACCTGATTCTTCTGTCAGTGCAGCAACACATTTTTACTCCCATTAAACATTTGAATACTCTCAGAAACTTTAATAAACTTTTTAATTGGTTAATTCAAACATCCATTTTCTGCTGCTTCTCTAGGTTTAGATTGTTTTTCCTGATTTTATTCTGAGTGTTTGTTGTGTGGGTCTGTCGTGGTAATAAAGTCCATGACCTGTAGGAGGCGCTGCATCAGCAGCAGGTTGTGAAGAAACCAGGACAACCTTAGAGGAAAACCTGGAAGAGAAACGAACTATCTTTTATTAGAACACAGTAACTTCAACGTGTTTACTTCTGTTACACCGAAGAGCTTCTGGTCTCAGACAGGGAGGATTTGACTCTAATCTGCCCTCTACAGGATACACCTTTAATCCTGCAGATCCCCACAAAGAACACAGAACAACATGTGAGCAATAGAGCCACCATCACTGCCTCTTGTTGCCGAGTTGCTGATATCCAGTTGATAAACTTTCTCAGTCAGTGCAGCTCTGTAGAGACGCTGCAGCAGCAGCTCCAGCTTCTTCTCCAGCAGGTCAGAACTAAATGTCCCTCCTGTGTTGCTGTACAGAGGAGTTCGAGGCTCACTCCAGCAGCGTTTCCTGTTTGGCTCTGGGGAAAAGCTCCGGCCGCCTGCTGGCCACAGGAGGAGAAGACTGCAGGGTGAACATCTGGGCTGTGAGCAAGGCCAACTGCATCATGGTGAGACCTCCTCACCTGCAGACCTCTGATCTGAACCACATCTGTCATGTCCAGCAAAGTGAAAGGTTCACATTAGCTGTTAAATGAACTGTAACCTGACTGTGTGTGTGTGTGTGTGTGTGTGTGTGTGTGTGTGTGTGTGTGTGTGTGTGTGTGTGTGTGTGTGCGTGGTCTGTCAGAGTCTGACTGGTCATAAGAACCCAGTAGAGTGTGTCCAGTTCAACATGTCGGAGGAGCAGGTTGTCGCTGGTTCACAGTCTGGATCGATACGAGTTTGGGACCTGGAGGCCGCCAAGAGTGAGACCCACTTTGTTCTCTTTGTGTCTGTCTGTGTGTGTGTGTGTGTGTGTGTGTGTGTGTGTGTGGGATCTGGAAGCTGGCTCTTCTGTAAACCACATTTTAAAATGAATAATGTTGAAGAGTGTTTCCTCTGAAATTCTTCACCGCAATTCTTTGTGGTTCAAGTAGTTGAATGACAGAAATCTCAGCTTCCAGAATCTAAAATGAGAACTCAGGTCTTTCATATCAGATGTCAACACATGATTTACCACAAGAGAGATGAAGTTGAGTTTGTGTTTCAGGGTCACACCCAGGCGGTGAGGAGTCTGGCCTTCAGTCCAGATGGGAAGTGGTTGGCTTCAGCGAGTGACGACTGCACCGTCAAGGTACAAACTGACACTAACGTTCATCTGCTGTTGATGCAGCAAAAAAAATCAAACCTCCAAGTATCAAAAACTAATGATCTGATAATTATGGCTGTTTCCATCATTAGTGTCTCTGTCTCTTGTCTCTCAGCTGTGGGACCTGACTCAGGGGAAGACCATCACCGAGTTCAGATCTCACACTGCAGCTGTCAACATCGTCCAGTTCCACCCCAACGAGTACCTGCTGGCATCGGGCAGCTGCGACAGGTACGACACGTCCACCTGAACTGGACAGAGTCTGTCACTGATTCACATCTGCAGACAGATGTTAGCTGCTGTTCAGACTGAACACAGTTCACACAACTGTGGTCTCCACCCAGTTTACTATTCCTGTTGATCCAGGTGACACACCTCCATCAAACATGTTCTTTATTGTTTACTGTGAGTCACTGCGACTGTAGGAAGGATGACTCAGTGTTTCCACTGAGCTGATCGGTTAGTGAGCTCTATTCATACTGATTTGATTTCAAAATGATTGATCAGTTATTGATTCTTTGCTCTAAATGTTTCCTGTCGACTCTCAGTGTCTTTTGAAAATCAGCGTCATGACACGACAGATTCTCATATATGATGTAAAGTTTTCTTCTCCTTGTCGACTCTGTTTCATCATGATGTGTAACTCAGATGTTGTGTGTGTGTGTGTGTGTGTGCGACACTGACCCCTGCTGGACAGTGTGTTGACGTGTTTGTGTGTCTGTTTTCTTCAGGACCATCAAACTGTGGGATCTGGAGAAATTCACGATGATCGGCTCGTTGGAGGGAGACACGACTCCGGTCAGGTGAGTGTAGCAGGTCAGACAGCGTGCTGCTGGAGTGTGATCTCTGACCTCTGACCTCTGACTTGTGGTTTCAGGTGTATATTTTTCAGTCCGGACGGCAGCTGTGTGTACAGCGGGGCCACAGACTCTCTGCGGGTCTTCGGCTGGGAGCCCGACCGCTGCTTCGACGTGGTGCCGGTGGGCTGGGGGAAAGTCTCTGACCTGGCAGTCTGCAACCAGCAGCTGGTGTGTAGCTCCGCCCACAGGAAGTCTCACCTTTTTCAGCCTGAATTCCAGACATATCAGGTCTCTCTTCTTCTTGTTCTTCTCCTCTACCGTCAGATCGGCGTGTCTCACCAGCTCTCCAGCGTCTCGTCCTACGTCGTCGACCTGAAGCGGGTGAAGAAGAGCGGCGGCTCCGTGATCCAGGGAATCATCCAGGACAACCAGCCGCTCTCAGAGCCCAAGGATCCTAAAGGAGTCGCACTGAGGAGGAACTACGAGAGACCCACAACCACCTGCAGCTCACAGAGGTACGACACATCCAACCACCTGCAGGAGTCTAACACAGCAACTAGAGTTGACTAGTATGATTTTATTTTTAATACCAATCTTGTGAAGGGCTCTGAAACTCAGATATTTAATTTATGGATCCTCATCAGTTTCATCAGGACAAAAGTTAAACCACGACTTTTAATTTGTTACCAGTATCAAAAAGTTACACCTCCAGATAAGAGCTGAAGATTTATTATTAACATCAAATACGTTTTCCTTGATTCCTGCTCTGTCACTCCGCATGTTGTGATGTCATCAGGGTGAAGCAGAGGTCAGACGCTGATAGGCGGAGCCCCGAAGGTGAGAGGCGGAGCCCCAGTGAGGATGAGGCAGATGAGAAACTGTTGTCAGCTGAGATCCACAACGCTGAAGACTACAAGGAGATCTTTCAACCCAAGAACGCCATCTGTAGGTCACCTACACCTGTTCACGCCTGCTCGCACCTGTTCACGCCTGCTCGCACCTGTTCACACCTGCTCACACCTGCTCACACCTGCTCACACCTGCTCGCACCTGCTCGCACCTGCTCACACCTGCTCACACCTGTTCACATCTGCTCACACCTGTTCACACCTACTCACACCTGTTCACACCTACTCACACCTGTTCACACCTGTTCACACCTGCTCACACCTGCTCACACCTGTTCACATCTGCTCACACGTGTTCACATCTGCTCACTCGCTCACACCTGCTCACACCTGCTCACACCTGCTCTCACCTGTTCAGACCTGTTCAGACCTGCTCACACCTGTTCACACCTGTTCACATCTGTTCACCCCTGTTCACATCTGTTCACACCTGTTCACACCTGTTCGCACCTGCTCACACCTGTTCACATCTGTTCACACCTGTTCACACCTGATTTGCACCTGTTCGCACCTGCTCACACCTGTTCTGTTAAAAAGTTTGAGTTAATAGATTAAAAGCATCATCAGTGACTCATTTCTTTCTTGCAGCTCGAACTCCTCCCAAGATCTCCGAGCCTTTCCCTGCTCCTCCAGAAGACGGTGAGTCCCTCATCTTCATCTTCATCTTCATCACTCTGGTCACAGACATTACTGTTACAGCTGCAGCTTCTCTGTCTGAAATCTTTCCTGTTCAACTGTTTTTAACTCCTGTTGTTTACTGTTGGACTAATTGTTTGCTCGTCCTCTCAGAGACCATATTAGCGATCAGCCATCAGCTGAAGGACATGATTTCTCCGTTTCCTGACAAGCAGCAGGTCAGTGAAGGCAGCAGCCCCAGTCATGTGACCGAACATGTTCAGTGTTCATTGTTCACATAAAGTTTTGTTGTTTTGAAGGCTCCTCCTCAGGCCTCTTCTACTCCGGTCCAGAGGGTGGAGCCTACAGTGGTCTCCTGTGCGAAGCGTCCCGCCCCCTCAGCTGTGGGCCCTTTGTCCTCCGACCC
>NW_019524176.1:26681-27644 GCF_002814215.2 Seriola lalandi dorsalis
TGACACCTGACACCTGACACCACATTTCTTTTGAGTCGACTTCAGATTTGATCATAGAGAAGTTTATAAACCTCCAGAAAAACTTCCTGTTTAAACATATAAAACAATATACATGTAAAACTTCAGACTTTTGGTCGGTTTGTTGTTGCTAAGTAATAAGTAAGTATCTTTTATCTGTCATTATTGAATTTTCCTTGTTCCATAACAAAAAGTATCTTAACACATGATTTGAATCATCGCTACTCATCATTCAACATTAAAACAGATTCACTTCAGTTTCAGAGAGAAAATATTCATCCCAGAGAGTTTGAATCTTTACTTTAAAAATGATTTAAACAATCATCACAACAATTAATCAACTATCAGAATTAATTTGATGGCAGTTGACTAATTAATTAACTAATAGATAAATGAGAGAATATAAACGTGCTGTGATTATTGTGATTATTGTGTTATTTGAAGTGATTATTTTAACTGTTATCAATACAAACTAACACTGATAGAAATGATTCTGTGATTGACTGGAATGACTCAGTCCTGAGTTTCCTCCTGTGAGAAACAAGTTCACAAACTTTTACCTCTGAAAATAAACACCAGTAACTTCTCACCTGTCAGGTGATTTCAATAAAACACATTATTATTTTATTATCTACGTTTTCTAATGTGTCAGAGATCAAACTAAATCTTTCTCCTGGTCTTTTGTTCCTCAGTCTTCCCCCAACAACAGACCTGGAGCTCTGAGCGACGAGGAGGCGCTGTCTCAGATCAAGAAGGGTCACGACACCATGTGTGTGATGCTGAGCAGCCGACACAAGAACCTGGAGACGGTCCGAGCCGTGTGGGCCAGAGAGGACATCAAGGTGAGCCGGGTCTCATCAGGTTCTCGTCAGGGTCTCGTCAGGTTCTCATCAGGTTTCTCAGCAGGGTCTCGTCAGAGTCTCATCGGGGTCTCATCAGGGTCTC
>NW_019524176.1:28587-28860 GCF_002814215.2 Seriola lalandi dorsalis
ATCAGGGTCTCATCGGGGTCTCGTCGGGGTCTCGTCGGGGTCTCGTCGGGGTCTCGTCGGGGTCTCGTCAGGGTCTCGTCAGAGTCTCGTCGGGGTCTCGTCGGGGTCTCATCAGAGTCTCGTCGGGGTCTCATCAGGGTCTCATCAGGGTCTCATCAGGGTCTCGTCAGAGTCTCGTCTGGGTCTTATCAGGGTCTCATCAGGATCTCATCAGGGTCTCATCAGGGTCTCATCGGGGTCTCAGCAGGGTCTCGTCAGAGTCTCGTCGGGGTC
>NW_019524176.1:28972-35233 GCF_002814215.2 Seriola lalandi dorsalis
GAAGCTTTCAACCACCTCTCATGGACTTCCTGTCCACTTCCTGTCTGGTGTCTCTCTGCAGAGCGCTCTGGACACGGCTGTCTCCATGAACGACCTGTCCATTGTAGTGGACATCCTCAACATCATCAACCTGCAGCCGTGAGTCTCTCTCACACACACACACACACACACACACACACACAGTTCAGTTCATCATCGTGTAATTAAAGTGATGAAGACGTATGAGGGACTTCTCGTCACCTGACCTGAAGAAAATTTCATGTGTCATCAGATAAATCTGAAACTGTCCCTGAGCTGTAAAACATCTGGATGAATACGTTCATGTCATGTTTTAAATAAAGTTTAAACAGGAACTAGAACAATAATAACTGACGTCGCTGTTGTTTCAGGTCGCTATGGAAACTGGACCTTTGTACATCGATCCTTCCTCAGATCGACAAACTGCTGCAGAGTAAATATGAGAGGTGAGTGACTGATCTCACCTGAGGCTTTTCTCTTGTTTTAAGGTCTGATGCTGTGACAGTTGATCTGATTATTGATTATTAGTATTATTATTATTACTTGCAGTTTTTTCTTTAATATATCAGAAAAATGCTGGTTTTAATTTCCCAGCACTCAGGTGACATGTTCAGTTTGTTAGTTGGTCTGACTCAATCTATATAAAATATTCAGTTTAGTCACATGACAAAGAAAAGCTGCGAAAACTGGAACCTGGAAATGTGTTTTTCTAACAATCAGTTAATTGATTAATGTCTTACTGGCTAAAGGTAAAGAAAGATCAATGTAAAGAATCTGGATCCTGATCCTGTTAGTGCAGTGACCAGTGGAGACCAGAGGGGGGCGCCCCTGTACTCTGATCTCAGAGAGACACTGATGGTTTTTAGATTAGATTGTAATGATTTACTCTTCTTTTAATGTGTGTGCGTGTGCGTGTGTGTGTGTCTCAGCTACATGCAGACCGGCTGTACGTCTCTGAAGCTCATCATGAAACATTTCTGGATGTTGATCTCAGACACGTTAAAGGCGTCGCCGTGTGTCGGAGTCGACATCACACGAGAGGAGCGGTGAGACACACTTACTTTACTGAACACTTGGTTTTGTGATGAGCTGCTCCAGAAGATAGTGTGTAAAATAAAACATCACTAACTAGTTTTAAACGAGTGAATGTGAAGAGACTTTAATGATGTTTAAATCAGAGGCAAAGAAACATCTACAGAGTTTTAGACGTTGTTTTATTTCAAACTGAACTCATCTGAACCTGGTCACATGTTTCAGTGGTTTGTGTGTAGAACCATGGAGACGTGTCAGAGTGAGAGGGACATTAACAGTTAAACAGTCAGGTGCATGTGAACACTGATCGTCCTCCTGTTCACACTTGACATTCACATCTCTCACATGTTTATAACATGTTTCTAAAGGAGGTGATGGACGTCGTTCTGTTTATTTAAAGTTAATGAGGCTTCAGCGTCTGAGACAGATCTCCCACAGTCACTGTGTTCAGACTGTGACCGTAACAGGAAGAGTTCACCACCTGATTCACCTCAGACTGAACAGAACAGATCGAGGACTGTGGATTCACAGATATAAACAGATCTGTTAGCAATAATGATAATAATGAAAATAATAATAAGCTTTATGTATACGGCACCTTTCAAAACACAGTTACAAAGTGCTCTACAAGACGAGATTAAACTGACAACCAACAATAAAAATGAATGATTAAAAAACAGTTGAAGGTTATTCAACATTGGGGAGGGGAGTGTGACAAAGATAAAGTCTAAAATGATGAAATGAATCAATAAGAAACAGCAGGATGACTTAATATAGTAATAGATTTAAATGTTAGAATAAGATTCAGACCCCAATGAGCAGTGGTACAGATCTAACAGTTCAATATGAAGCTCATGTAAAGACCAATGAAACATGAATTTACCCTCAGAGGATCAATAGTTTCCACATGGAGAGATAAACTGAACCGGTTCAAACTTGTTTTAACACGTTTACATTTTTTACGTGATGATGACTGAAACACTGAGTTTCAGTTGATTTAACAGAAACTAAACAAACGTATGAAGAGCTGTAACTTTTCCTTCATACTGACCCTGATGATGACGTTTGTCACTGCAGACACCAGAAGTGCAGAGCGTGCTGTAAGCAGCTGAAGAACCTCAGCAACATCGTGAAGAACAAGGCGGCGCAGGTCGGTCGCCACGGCAGCGCCTTCAAAGAGCTGCAGCTGCTCATGGCTCCGCTCGACGACTCGCTCTGAGGACGGATCAGCTGATCTGACGCAGACACTACACACGCACATACACCTGCAGACGCCTCAGTCACACAGAGTGTTAATGAAAGTGTTATTTAAAGATGGCCGCCTTCCTCAGATCGACACTTGCAGGAAAATCTTTGTCTTCCTCAGAATCAGAGGAGGGACATCAGCTGTCAATCAACATGCTCACTGACACAGACTGAAATAAAACAGCGAGCAGCTTCATCTCTGCTGTTGAAGACACTTCTTTAAAGTTCAACAGCTGCACGGCTCAGAGACAAAGACAGAGACAAACAGACTTGAGTGAATTATCTCAGTGAAACGGAGACGACAGCGTCTGAGGTTCAGCTGTAGAAAATGTTTTCCCTCCCTCACAGACTTAAACAGGCTCTGCTCAAGTCAAAGGAGCCGATCGTTACCACTCTCATGTCTGTGTTCAATCTGAAGCTGGAGTCAGGTGGTTAGCTTAGTTTAGTACAAAGACTGGAAACCACTAGCCTAGCTCTGTCCAAAGGTAACTAAACTAGCTGTTTCCAGTCTCTATGCTAAGCTAAGCTAATCGACTGCAGCTTTGTATTCAGCGTCCAGACATGAGAGTGGTACGGTGGCCCTGAGAGCTCAACACGTTGCAACTTAAGAAAACACATACAGAGACACAAACGCTACAAAATCAATGCTTTTAACGTCAAAGGTCACAGTGGGGCATTGAACAACAAGCCAGGTTCATCACTTTTAAGTGTCCCCTGGAAACACTTCCTGGTGTGCTGTATTTGCAGCTCATGTGTTGTCAAGTCGATGAAGATGTTTTCTGTATTTGCAGTGTGTTTGTGTCTTTGCATGTGTTTTTTTAAGTTGCAGTGCGTTGAGCTTTCAGGGCCACCGTACGAAACAGTTTGACTGGCTCTGTCCAAAGGTAACAAAACTAGCTGTTTCCAGTCTTTATGCTGAGCCAAGCTAATCAGATTTAGCTTCATATTTAGCATCTAGACGTGAGAGTGGGATCAATCTTCTCATTTAACTCTACAAGAAGCAGATGAGTGTATTTCCTGAAACATGGAACTACTTCTTTAAGGTTGACTGAGCTCAAACAACTGCAGAGAGACAGAGGACCAATCAGAGCAGAGCTTTACAATCAGACGTGTTGAGAGGCGATGGCCTTGTTTTGTGCCTGTGTACCTGAGGAGGAGCTCAGGTTGTTGTTGATTCCTTTGATTGACTTTAATAATCGTTCATAATGAACACCTGAGGTCAGGTGATCAGACACCTGAGGACACAACACATACAAATAGTTCAGATGATCGACACGTTTAGTCCTTCACAGACACTGAAGAAGTCTCTGAGATGATCCAGTGTTTTCACTCTTTTTCTACTTAGAACCACTATTTTAAATGTACTGTTCATATTGGTTATTTAAATAAAGATTAACTGAACTGTCCAGCTGTTTAATTATTCTTCTACGTCCAACACAAACTATGTTTACACTGCAGCTTCACTTCCTGGTCCCCTTGCAGATGACTTTAATTATAAGACACAAGTTTATAAAATGTGACACATCGGAAATTAAGTTCTTAAAAAAAACTTTTTCTGATTTTACAGCCTGCTTGTTTTGACTGTTTTTATTTTATTCTATTTCATTTTTTTCATTTTGATTATGATTGTTCTCCTATTTAAAAAAAAAAAAAAAAAAAAAAAAAAAAAAACCCTTAAAAATGTCATAGTATAGTAAGTCAAATAATGTCAAATAAATCTCATTCTATATTACTGCAAAAAATATCATAGTATAGTAAGGCATAAAATGTCATAAAAAGTCGGTATTGTTGGGAATGAAAAGGCATAAAAACCCATAAAAAGTGTGAGTATATTAAGGCTTAAAGAGTCAATTCATACTAAGACATGAAATATCATAAAAAAGTCGTAATATAGTAGAGCATGATAAGTCATAGTCAAAGTATTGTAAGGTACAAAACGTCATACTATAATAGGGCATAAAAAGTCATAATAACGTCAATGTATAATAGGGTATAATAACTCGTGAATAGTCATAGTAAAGTAAGGCTTAAAAAGTAAAAAAAACATAGTATGGTATGGCATATGCTCATAAAGAGTCATGGTATAGTAAGTTATACAAATTCATACTATAGGAATAAAATTCATAAAAAAATCAGCATAGTAAAAAAGTCATACCATAAGGCATAATTAGTAATATTAAACTAAGGCATGAAAGGTCAAAAAACACTTCTTAGTATAGTAAGGCATAATAAGTATTGAAAAGTCATTCTATAGTTAGGAATAAAAGGTCATGAAAAGGTGATAGTGTAGTAATTAAAATGTCATAGAATAGTAAGACATAAAAAGTCATACTATAGTAAGGCATAAGAAGTCATAGTACAGTAAGGCATAAAAAGCAATGGTATAGTATGACATAAAAAGTCATACTATAGTAAGGCATAAGAAGTCATAGGATAGTATGACATACGAAGTCATAGTATATTCAGGCATAAGAAGTCATAGTACAGTAAGGCATAAAAAGCAATGGTATAGTATGACATAAAAAGTCATAGTATAGTAAGTCATAAAAAGTCATACTATAGTAAGCATTAAAAAGTCACACTATGGTAAGGAATAAAAAGTCATAGTATAGTTAGGAACAAAAAGTAATAAAGAAGTCATAGTATAGTGTGACATAAAAAGTAATAGAATAGTTAGGAACAAAAAGTCAAAAAAACGACATAGTATAGTAAGGCATAAAAAGTCATAAAAACGTCATAGTATAGTAAGGCATGAAAAGTCATAGTATAATAAGTCAAAAAAAGTTATATAAAAGTCATAGTATAGTAAGGCATAAAAAGTCATAGTATAGTTAGGAACAAGAAGTTGTAAAGAAGTAATAGTATAGTATGTCATAAAAATTCATAGTACATTTAGGGACAAAAAGTCATAAAAGGTCATAGCATAGTGATGCATAAAAACTAATAGTATAGTTAGGAACAAAAAGAATTAAAGTCATAGTATAGTTAGGAATAAAAAGTCATAGTATAGTTAGGAACAAAAAGTTATAAAGAAGTAATAGTATAGTAAGTCATAAAAAGTTTATTGTATAGTAAGTCATAAAAAGTAAGATTATAGTAAGGCATAAAAAGTAATAGTATAGTAAGCCATAAAAAGTCATAATATAGGAAGTCATAAAAATTCATAGAATAGTTAGGAACAAAAGGTTATAAAGAAGTAATAGTATAGTAAGTCATAAAAAGTCATAATATAGGAAGTCATAAAAAGTCATAGTATAGTTAGGAACAAAAGGTTATAAAGAAGTCAAAGTATAGCAAGACATAAAAAGTCATAGTATAGTAAGGCATAAAAAGTCATAAAAACAACATAGTATAGTAAGGCATAAAAAGTCATAAAAACGACATAGTATAGTAAAGCATGAAAAGTCATAGGATAATAAGGCATAAAAAGTCATAAAAACGACATAGTATACTAAGGCATAAAAAGTCACAAAAAAGTCATAATATAGTAAGGCATAAAAAGTCACAGTATAATAAAGCATAAAAAGTCACAAAAAAGTCATAATATAGTAAGGCATAAAAAGTCATAGTAAAGTAAGGCATAAAAAGTCATAAAAACGACATATTATATTAAGGTATAAAAAGTCACAAAAAAGTCATAATATAGTAAGACACGAAAAGTCATAGTATAGCAAGGCATAAAAAGTCATAAAAACTAAATAGTGTAGTCAAGCATAAAAAGTCATAAAAATGACATAGTATAGTAAGGCATGAAAAGTCATAGTACAGCAAGGCGTAAAAAGTCATAAAATCGAGATAGTATATTAAGGCATAAAAAGTCACAAAAAAGTCATAATATAGTAAGACACGAAACGTCATAGTATAGTAAGGCATACAAAGTCATAAAAACGAAAAAGTGTAGTCAGGCATAAAAAGTCATAAAAACGACATAGTATAGTAAGGCATAAAAAGTCATAGTATAGTAAG
>NW_019524177.1:0-1248 GCF_002814215.2 Seriola lalandi dorsalis
TCGTTCGCCCTACTATGATCCATCATGGCGTGCTGTGGGTTGAGAAGTGGCGTAGGTTTTTTTGACAACCACATATTATCACTGTAGTAAACACCTTCCTGATCTGTGATCGGCTCCATCAGAACACACTCCTTCCACAGCACGGGCTGATTCTACACAATCCTCTTCAAATATGATTCAACTAGAGCCACCTCCTCGTGGTCGTATCCCTCCGCCACTCAGACTAGTTTCCGGTCACATCCCTGTTCATCCACAGTCATAAACAATATTAAACATTTGTATGAGATTGTGTCATAATTTCTTTGTGCTAAAACGTGTTGTCTGAGGTCACTGTGACCTTGACTTTTGACCTTTGGCCTCCAAAATCCAATCAGTTCATCCTCGAGTCCTGGTGAACGTTTGTGCCAAATTTGAAGAAGTTCCTTCAAGGCGTTACACAGGTGTCAGACGTACAACCTGAAAACAACATGGCTCCGGCTCTGACTGTCGCCGGCGTGGAGGAATAACAACTGATCAGACCTGTCAAAGAGAAACAGTCTGTTCTCACAGCTGCAGGATGGTGGGTGTTATTACAGCGTGACACATCAAAGCCTGATTGACAGCCAGGACGGTAACCGCCACACAAACCGCCTGCAACACGACGGCATCACGGCGATCCGCGGACACGCCCCCACTGTCACCAGCCTCACCACAGGAAGACAGGAAGTGAACTGTACATAACTGAGACTGGATTCAAGACCTGACCAATCAGGAGTCCTCATCAGAACAGACAGGTAGAGAGGTGAGCATACTTCACTGACCTCATGTGAAAACGCCTCCTAGTGGACAATAATCATTAACGACGCTGAGCTGGAGTTTCAGAATAAATCTGTGGCTCTGACTTTAACACGGTGAAAGGAGCTGCTGCGTTGTTAAATGTCCGGTGATGTCATCAGTCAGACGCCGTCTCTCACACAGCAGCTTTGAAAAGACAGAGTGAGGCACATTCAGCAAAGACCGGCGTCATGTGAACGTGGACTCAGCACAAAACAGGATTAAAACTAAAGTCATAAATTCACTGAGTAACACAAACCTCACCAATCACACAGTGGACAGAGAGAGGAGACAGGAGAGGAGACAGGAGAGGAGACAGGAGAGGAGGCAGGAGAGGAGGCAGGACAGGAGAGAGGAGACAAGAGAGGAGACAGGACAGGAGAGAGGAGACAAGAGAGGAGACAGGAGAGGAGGCAGGAGAGGAGACAGGAGAGG
>NW_019524177.1:6420-8162 GCF_002814215.2 Seriola lalandi dorsalis
ACATGTGTCCAGCCAGAGGCACGAGGAGCTGTCTCCTCCAGAATAAAAGCTAGAACAGGATCATAAAGTCCTCCACAGCAGCTGATCCGGTCTGCAGCAGACCCATGTGTCGGGAGCTGCACACTGGCAGCTGACACCGTCACTAACTACACCTGCGTGCGTGCGTGCGTGCGTGCGTGCATGCGCGCGCTGGTGGTGCAATGCAATGCCAAACCCCCACCGCCACAGCAGCGCAGCCATGGATGTGCTCCAGCACCGACTGTGGTGTCGCTGAGCTGGAGCGAGCTGTGGACGGCCTCACCGCCACTGAGCTGTTTATGTAACACCGACCCACAGCACCAGCACCACCCCCACCTCCGGCCCTCTGCTCCGGACTGATGCGGCGGTCATGACTCGGTCTCGGCCGCTGCCTGTCTGACAGTAAACCGAACAATGGCCATATTTTCGACATGACTGGAAATGCAGAAAAAGACACGTCCTGCGTAACGTCACCGGCGCCAGTAATGTTTAGGTCATTGTGGGTATGGCGGGAAGCCGGTGCAGCATCACAGCGGAGGTAGTTAACCGTCCTTACCTGGACTTCCAGCTCCAGAAAACAAAGGATGCTGCTGTGGTTTCTCTCCGTTAGGTCGGTGCGTCTGCTCGGCCTGACAGCATCCTGTTCCCAGCCCGCAGCTCCGCTCTCACCGCACCGCAGCACGGCCGCTGCTTCCGGCCGCTGCTTCCACAATAAGACCTGGATGATCCCGCGTTTCACTTCAGTCTGGTTTATTACAACTTTACTGACGTTTATAGATAGATATTTATTTTATTTATAGAATAATTATGGAAAATTAATTTGTCCATTAGCTCATTGGTGATAACAATAATAAAAAAATTTGATGATAAATAAACAATGGTAATTAAATTAGTCCACATCCTTTGACTGAGCTGTTGTAAAAATAATAAAGACTTGATTAATATTACATAAAGAAAGAATGACACTGTTCATTCTTCTGTAAATAATGTAATACACGTTATAAATATGTAAAGTAAACTACCTGGAACAGGGTCTTTGCTTTTTCAATGCTGTGATTTTTAAAACTGCCATAATCTGCTGTGATGTTTTGAATACAATGATACTAGCTCGATCTCTTAGACTGAAAATAAAGAATTTAAACCATGTAATGACTACAAATATAAGTCTGATATTTTTTTTACAGGTAGCAGTTGCTTCGCAGATATGAACTGCCGCCCGCTCTGGCTTTTATTTTGAAGGTTGAAGTCACAGTTTCCGGGTACGCTGTCTGCCTTGCCTGCCAGCAGCTCAGTCCCCGCACTGACACAGATTTGTGCGTACTGAGCGCGAGAGGGGAGCGGGGCTGACCGCCGCTCCTCCACCTCTGACAGCGGCCCGAGACACCTCCACCCTCACCGCCTCCACCCTCGGTCAGGGAGCCGCTCAGCCGTGACTCCATCACACCGTCAGTCTGTGGATCCTGAGTCCGTCTGACGGCGGGTCACTCGGGTCTCCCCTGTGACTATGAATGGAGCGGTCCGGTCGTTAAAGGGCCAGTGCGTGTTTTGTGTTTGACAGCTTCCTGACCACATGGGCAGTTCCACACGTGTCCCGGCAGAGGAGACTGAACACCTGTGGGTTACTACCTGACACCTGAACACCTCATCCAGCAGCAGACCTCTGTGCTCTGATTGGTCAGGTCATGATCTGGATCAGAGGCGAGAATTTCAGAATTCAGATTTTC
>NW_019524177.1:8211-10049 GCF_002814215.2 Seriola lalandi dorsalis
AAAAAAAAAAAAAAAAAAAAATTCAAATTAGGGCAACATGTGATTTTTTTATTTTTTATTTATTTTATTTATCCAATTTTTTTTGGTGTAAAGCTTAAGGTCAGAATTCTAAAAAAAACATGTCCAATCCTTTTCCATAATATTCAGGGGACATACACTGTTTACTGTACCAAACCATTTGTACATCATTTGGGGAAAACTATTAAATACTCTAATGACATTAATATTTATAATTGTAGCCTGTTATTTTTCCAGATGCTTTGAGGATGGAAACTATATAATAATCATGGATTGTGCATTTAAAGATGAATCCAACCCTTTTTTAAGAATTCACGTGTTATTCCTGAGCCCAGAACAAACTGAGTATCTGTGAACGTGCTGCGCTCTCCTCTAAAGTAAGAAACCAAAGGAAGAACCTTAAAATGTGCAAAGTCATACCAGTTCGCTCCAGAACAATGAATGAGACTCTGACACATTATTTGGGGAAAACATGATAGTTTCCCAGAAAAAAAAAAAAAAAAAAATCATGTGATCCAACTCCATTTGTGCTTTTCAAAGTAAGAGTCTGTCTTCTATGAGCTGTTTTATTTTCCCCAAATATTCGGCCACAAGTAACATGACAGAACCTGGTTAAGGTGGTTAAAATACAGGATATCATGTATCATATATTGTTCAGCTCGGTCTCTTACTCAAACATGTCCAGGTAAATAAACAGCCAGTCACCTGTATTATTAGATCCCAGTCCGAGCGTGCTGTATTCTGATTGGCTCACTGACATTGATGAGATTTACGAACAAACACAATCTATAATAAAAGTTTGACGTCAGATCGCTTTGATTTCATTTGAATTGCACAATAGTTAAGTATGTCTGGATTTAAAGGACGTCACCTGGCTTATGTGTTCACGTCCAACCTGAGAGTCTCATCTGTTCCTCGCCACTGAGAACAGGTGCGACTGACAGGTGAGGCTGATAATGTGGATCAATATTTTGATCTTTGAAATCAGAGAGAAACAGGCACCAGTGGAACCGAGGTCGTTATTTCTCTATAATGTTCTTCTAATTAAAATCCTCATACAAGTGAATTCATTAGTCCCTGTTAACAACCGTGTGTGTGTGTGTGTGTGTGTGTGTGTGTGTGTGTGTGTGTGTGTGTGTGTGTGTGTGTGTGTTAATGAGGGCCAACCCTGTGGAGTGGTGTTTCTGAACTCTAATCAAAGAGGTCAGCTGCTGCAGAGCTTCACACTGAGCTCTGAAAATCAATTAGAGAGAGAGAGAGAGAGAGAGATACAGACAGAGACAGAGAGAGAGAGAGAGGGAGAAAGAGAGAGAGGGAGAGGGAGAGAGATACAGACAGAGAGAGAGAGAGAGAGAGAGAGGGAGAGGGATACAGACAGAGACAGAGAGAGAGGGAGAGAGAGAGAGAGAGGGATACAGACAGAGACAGAGAGAGAGGGAGAGACAGAGTGAGAGAGACTCAGAGGAAGTCCACAGCCACATGTAGGGTTGAAAGGTTAAAGGAGGAAGGAGAGAAAGAGGAAGAGGAGGAGAGGACTGAGGAGAGGAGGAACGTGTCGAGTGTCAGTAAGTGTGTCTACTTCACTGAAAGACAGGGCTGTTTCTCTGCCCTAACACACACAAACACACACACACAAACACACACACACACACACAAAGCTTCTAAGGCTCTGTGTTGTTATGTAGGCAAACCCCCACACTGTTGCCTAGCAACGGTGGAGGACCAGGCTACAGACAGCATCCCTGTCATCAGTCTCTCACTCAAAATGAGGCCGTGTGGACGGTTGTTGTGGCAACAAAGTGAGGAGCCAAACGAGGCCA
>NW_019524177.1:10669-20113 GCF_002814215.2 Seriola lalandi dorsalis
AAAGATGGACGTAGCTGCCTGACGTCACCCACAGGTTTCTGAGGAGGAGCTTTAATTCTCAGAGTGAGCTACTCCACTGTCGCCATCTTGGCAGTGTCTGACTCCGCCCCCTAACTCCCCGGTAATCCAAAAACGGTCAAAGAGGAGGAGCCTGTGTGGAGCTGAGACTTTGGTGCATACAGGTTTATTAACTGGCAAGCATAAGCTCCTGTTACCGTCATTAGCACAGCTGGACATCTTGCTCAAATTTTAATCCAAAGCTAATTAATTTTCTGGCTAATTAGCTAATGAGCTAAGCTAACAAGCCAAGTATGGTGATCACAGACACTGATACCTGCTACGTTCAGTCACTCGAATTAGCTGAGGTGACACCAAACAGACAGCTAGCAGCTAGCCAACCACTATAATGGCCCTGTGTCTCTTGATATACAGGGTCTACTTAGGACACAGGTCAGAAGACAGACACGTTGACATTAACATATCTGTGGTACCAGTATTGTTTGTCTGTATTTTTACCTGATGAAAGTTTCAGGTCCAGACTGAATATTTGAAAAATACTGAGCAGGTTGCCATGAAATATTTTATTCATGGTCATTATGAATCCACTTCAAAATAAAGGTCTGTAGCTCGGTAGCAGTGGGACAGGGATCAGAGATGTTTCAGTGAAACACCAGAGTCTTTGAATGTAACCTGATACGAGCGGACAGGACCGACGAGCTGGAGGCGGTTTCACAGTGTAGACCTGATTCTGGATGACTGAGATCCAGATTAATGTGGTGACAGGGTTTTAATGGTAGCCATGGAAACCAGGGGGCACTGGCACACTTGTGATGAAGAAGACTCACGGGGTTACACTGTGTCTTTGTGTGTGTGTGTGTGTGTGTGTGTGTGTCTGTGTGTCTTTGTGTGTGTGTGTGTCTTTGTGTGTGTGTGTGTGTCTCTTTGTGTGTGTGTGTGTGTGAGAGAGGTTGTGAGGACCTTTGTCATCACGGTTACAATAATGATGGCGGTTACTGGATAATCGGTAGTGCAGCAGCGAGCTCATCAGTACAATGAAAAAACACGTTCGGACAAGTGCAATATTAGGGCTGTCACTTTTTATTCGATGTGTGTTCTGTGTTACTGAAGCACTTGGACACTTTGAGTTTCACTGAATGAAATGTGGGGCAACTTCTTTAAACGTTGTTTTACTGAAAGCAGCGCAGAAGTGTCAGGCATAAAGAAAACGATGAGTTAATACAGCCGTTAAAAATGTATAAAGTTATAAAATAATGACATGTTGTGGTATTTTGGGGGAGTGGGCGTGAGTGATGTTTTGGAAAAAGTGACAGCCCTATACTATACTGTACCACCCTACCCCCCTACCCCTATATAGGGTATAACATTCTCACTTTACATTCGGACAGCACTACACAATGGCAAACTCACTGTATAGTGTACCATGTGGGGAGTCGGGAGAGATTTCGGACAGAGCCTCGGATTAAAGTCGATATTCCGACTTCTTGAGGATTAGGGCCACACGTGACTTTAATCTGAGAATTCTGAGAAGAAAAATCAGAATTGCAGAATTTTAATCTGAGATTAAATTCAGATTTCCAAAAAAAAAAAAAAAAGAAAAAAGATTTTTTTCCACGTGGCAGTAATCTTCTTCTGCAGTTTGTGAACTGAAGGTGGAGGTGACACGATGTGCAGCCACCAGAGAGCAGCAAACACAGAGAAACACGTGGTCTCACTGACAGACTGGTGTCATCATGCTCAGGGATCACAGATGAGCTGATAACATCAGTGTGATTCAGTCACTGGGTTCATTCCTCATGAAGGCTCCTCTGATCCAGCTCTGACCTCGGTCTGTGGATCTGTGTGAGCCTCCTCTACAGGAACCAGGAGTGGTCCAACAGTCGACTGTGTTCGATGCCGGCGGTGAGTGTACCAGCTCATCACGTCTCGGTCAGTGGAGTCACACAGGGAGGAAGGCTCGGCGATGAGGGCTATTATGTAAGTGAATGGATGGAGTGTAAGATAATATGAAGGCAGCTCCGCAGCTCACTCACATTCCTCAGTGTCAGAACAATAACACCATGTTTTTCTCTGCGCCGTGCGGCAGATGTCTGCTGTTGAAGTTGGAGTGAAGCACAGTTCAGATGAGCCCAGCTTTCATAACATCCTGACCGCCCTGGGATCGGGTCTCTACTGGGTCAGGACCCTCTTGGTTTGTCCTCCTCTGGACTGGACCAGAGTCCCAGTGTCTTGTCCTGGAGGAGTCAGATGTCGACATCTCTCAGTGTGAAAGGTGAAACTGTTAAAAACACTGGAGAGTCAGACAGATATGAAAAACACCGGGAGGTCAACGTCATGATGGAAACAGAAGAATACAACTGATAAAACAACTGTACATGAATCATCTGAGAGCACAACGTGTCGATGTGCTGAAATACACGAGTAACTGTAAGAACTTCAGTGAACTACTAATAACCTGATGTGAATGTATTATAATGTAGTTATACACCTACCCACAGGACAAACACACATTTATATTGTAAGACACAAAATTATCATTTAAATCAATGTGACGTTAAATTTTTATAATTTTATGTTTTGGTGAAGTGTCAAACAAAGTGAAGCATCAACGCTGAAGAACCAAAACCTGCAGTTCCTCTAACGACCACTAGAGTCTGGCTGCAACAGTGAGTCAGTCCCAATAGACTCCCATGTTAAAATTTATTTTTCATTTAAGTTATGTACATTTGAGGGCGTGGCCTGTTTGAGTGACAGGCGGGTGAGTGTATACTCGCCACAAACCGTCATGTACTGAAGTATCATCTCCACACACTCCCCGCCTCTTTGACTGTTTCTGGATTAGCTGGGAGTTAGTGGGCGGAGTCAGACACTGCCAATCACTCTGAGCTTCAAAACCGCTCTTCAGAAAACCTGTGGGTGACGTCACGGAGGCTACGTCCTTTTTTACAGTCTGTGGTTTGAAATGGACAAAGCTTAATTAACTAACTAATCAATCACAACAGATCCACAGGTGGTGGTTATACTGTCTGGAGGCTGTTGTCAGGTTCAGGTCTCAACATGCCAGACTCTCAGAGACTGTAAACACAAACACAACCTTGATTCAGCCTGAAGACACAGATACCTGAACCCACAGGTCTGTGCTTCAGTCAGGATGCTTCTACAAGTTTCTACAACCAAGTCGTGTTTCCCTGGATCAAACTGGATCCTCAGATTTTATTTCTCTGGGACGAGGAGAATGTAGTCTGAGCTGTTCAGGCCTGACTGAGGTCATGTTTATCAGATGCAGTCATGAGATGGTTTCTTATTACTGTGTGTGTGTGTGTGTGTGTGTGTGTGTGTGTGTGTGAGCTCTGTGGGGAATCAAAATGCCAAACTTTTACAACTTTTAAAAGTCTGTTTGGGGGTTCAGACCTGGAGCCGGATCCACAGAGACGTCTCAGACCGGTCTGTGGTGTTGTTCCAGTCTAATGTCAGTCAGACTCTTTCACAAAAATGCAGACTGACTCATTTAAGCAGCAGCAGCAAACAACAACAAATAAACAGGAAAACATGGCTCATAATTTGTGGTTTGTTAACATTGTTCTGGAGAGAACAAAGAGAACGGAAAGAGTTTTTAGAGACTAAAATCTGATTTTTCTTTTTATTGTTTCACTCTTCAAGTAAAACATCCTTGTAACTGTTGGATTCTTCCTTGACAAACATTTGTTGCTGTGGTAACGGAGCTGAGCCGCTGGATGCTGTTGACCATTTTTATATTTTGAAAAAAGCCTTAAATTACCCAGAATTCATTGTACCACAGTCCGGTGTAAGACAGTCAAGAACTAAAGTGATCTGTGCAACGGATGAATTCAGACTCAGTCTCTCTGAAGTCTGACTGTTGGTTTTATCTACGACACCGTCAGTGGAACCAGCTCCTGGCTTTAAGGTTCAGGGGGCTGGGGAATGCATTATGTCAGTGATGCATATAGTAAAAACAAGTGTGTGTGTGTGTGTGTGTGTGTGTGTGAGAGAGAGAGAGAGAGAACAAACAGAGGGCAGCAGATGATCTAAAGTCTTCTTCATGTTCAGACATGATGATTTATCAGGGGGGGGTCAGTCCTCGCGGGTTTAATTGGTGCACTAGTCATAACTTTAAGTTGGTGGCGACTCTCAGTTCGAAGTGTGATGTAATGTTACACCCAGGCGTAGACCAGCTGCTTCACTCGGCCTCAGATCCTGGATCAGACCGAACTCTGTTCTAAGGAGAGATAGCGCTTCCCCTTCAGTATCTTTCTATTTTTAGCTTTAACTGGTTAAGCACAGCTTGTCCCAACGGCACAGCACTGCTCCATACATACAGATAGGACCGAGTCAGCTGGCATGAGGATGATCCAGCTCACACACATTTACGACCACAAGGTTACGACATCCAGGTCCCACAGAACGGTGACTGCGACGTCCTGTAGTTAATGAGAACTGAGAAATACGTTATTCAGCGTGTGAGTCAGGAACATGAGTGAAATACCTCAGACAGGAGGAGGGGCCCGGCTTGTGAAACTACATGCTGAGCCTCCACTTCCGAGAAACTGGCATTCCTTACACGAATATCTCCACACCTCAAGATACAGGGACTCTCCTGCTGAAACATCGTCATCAACTGAGTTTCTACAGACTTCTGGCTCAGACCAAGGCGCCGCTCAACTCCCACAGGAGTCCACTGAGCCGAGACCAGAACTGATTTCCGGACAGTTTATAGAGTTCATGCGGGGTCAGGTCGGGTGCACCATTCAACGGTTTAAGGCTTTTAAGTCCTACAAGCTTTTTACTTACAAAACGTGTTATAATCTGTTATATAAGAAAGCAAATGCCTGAGGTCCAAGTCACTAGGGAGGAGTCAGAGGGCTGCAAGAGCTGGTTCCATTGTTTGGTCTTAATGTTCTACATCGATGGGCCTTGGACTGATTATGCTTTGTTCAAGTGTGCGTGTGTGTGTTCTTTCTGTCTGATCAAAAACAGCTGTGTTTTCAGTTTATTTACAACCAAACTCAGAGTAATCCTGAGTAACCAGTGCAGCTCTGGGTGACAGTATATTTACTGAAAGAGCATCTATTAACCCTCCGAGGTTGGTGGATGTTTCTATTATACGGTTTAAATGTTACAATCTGTCGACTCTTTCCGTTTTCATTTAAGGCATTTATTATCCATTGATCTGCTATTTTACTCATATTTATGATCATATAGACTAAAATGAACCCTTTTCAAACAGTTCATCCACATCAGTAAAGGTTTGTTCACACAAAATATTTTGTTAAGAATTTGAAAAACTAGATTTCAATTTTTCAGCATTTTATCATCTTATTGTTTATCATTATAGGAGGAGCTGAGATCAATCTGAAAGTTGTGATAAAACACTTGGGTTTTCTCTTATATGCATGTTCCCTTTAAAAAGGGGAATTTAATAAAATAATGCAGAAATGGAGAAAATGCCCTCAGACCTCTTTAACTTCCACACTGACATGAGGTGGTCTGAACTGTGTGTCTGACACGAGGGGAAATAACTGCACAAACATGAAGCCATCACTGAATGATCAGACAGCATCATGGTAGATTAAATAGCTGCAGCTCTGTCTCTGTTTGTGACGTCTCCAGCAGCGTGACTCAGAGGAGAGTATTTCCTCCAGAAAAACACTGATCCCCTCTCGACTCGAGGAGCTCCATCCTTCGCCAACCGGACACGACCACACCCACAAAAATGACAGAAATGATGGATGCGACAGCTGGTGGTCGACCGAGCTTCCAGAGAGGCTGCAGGCCAACACTACTCCCTCCACTACCACTGGCTGTAAAAGCATGTTTCCCACAGAGAAAACAAGCAGCTGTGAAACGGAGTCACAAACTTCTGAAATGATCATCAGTTTGATCTCCTTGGTCCAGTTTTATCACATTCATGTGTGGACAGTCAACAGGAAGACAGTCGGTAGTGCCCTGACCTTAGAGTTCTACTGTTTCCATTCTAACGGACAGCCGGCCCGTGTACGGCCCAGTAGAAGGTTCTCAACTGTTCTGACTGAGCGAAAAACATTTGTCAATACTGACAAGCTGCACCTCGTTAAATCAGTTAAAATTCAAATATTCAGATCATTTTGTGCTAAAAACATCAGCACATACATATGATTTATTAATATCTACCTGTGGTGACTGCCGACCGTTTAGACGTGTAGAACTCCGGTTCCCTCTCCATTCCTCCGTCATCTGTATTCCTTTAGTCCGTAACGGTCCACAGGTCTCAGAAACAACAAGGGATCCTTAGAAAAGTATTCCAGGTTGTGAATATGGCCGTGAGAAGTCCGAAGCAGACGACCGAGCGACGGCTCTCCCTCCTTCCCTCCATCTGCAGGTGTGTTGTTGTTTGTTAGCTCTCTGGCTACAAAATGGCGGCCTCCCTGTAAAGATCAAGTGGCAAACTGCCGTGACATCACCCATTGGTTTGTGAACTGCCATTTTGAAGCCTCGAGTTTGGGTTACTGGACATCGCCATCTTGGTTTTTTTGGCTCCAGAAGAAACCATATTAGGATGAGTGGGGGGAGCTGGGGAGGAGGGAGGGGTGGATCTGACCTGTGTCCCCGAGGACACCAAGTACACCCACCCGCATCAGCAACCTGACAGCAACAGGCTCCTGGCTGAGCCGTGCGAAGATGCTGCTAACACGGTTAGCTGTCACAACTCTTACATTAGTCTTACAGGCTAATTGCACACATCCAACATCCAATTGGCAAATATATATGTGAGGAGTAACTAATAATGAAATTGTTAGATTCATTCATCAATGAAAAATGCCAGTAAGCCAGCTGCTAATGCCAGAGATAATGAAAATGGGGGTGGATGTCTATATACTGTGCACGTACACTGCCGCCATTTATGTCATTATTGTGCCAGCTAATGCTAGCTAGCCCACCATTTAATATTGGCATTTATCTATTGGTTAATGCTAATACTAGCAAGAAAGCCCCGCCCCTCTGTTGTTTGTCCCTGTTTTTTTTCCACCAATAAGAGGGAAAAAAAAGAAAGAAAAAAAAGCTAATGCTAACTGGAGCTGATAATGCTAGCAAGCTACCCCCCCCGGTCCTTCTGTTTGTCCCAGATAAATGATGAGGAAAAAAAAAAACCAAAAGCCTCCGACTTCATTTTGAGCTTATAAGTGATTTTTACAAATAATTCCAATATTTGTAGTTTTAAATCAAACTTTGTAAACCTGTAAAATAAATCTGCATTAGAAATTAAAGTTTGTGCATGTGAAAAATAATTGTGCTTGTGGCAAAGAGATTTGTATTTGTTGAGACAGTGTGAATCAAAACTGAACAAATGATCAGTGGTGAGGTGAAACAAAGACACAGGGAAAGTAAAAGCTTGTGGACGTCTGTGTTCAGAGATAAAGAGCAGAAAACTGTAAAACTCAGTGAGCAACATCCCCAGTGTGAGACACTGACAGGTACAAAGTTTGATCCTTGTCACTTCAGTGTCACTGTGGGAACTTTTGACCAGAGTTTTACAGTTTTCTCTGTATCACGACACAGATGTTGACGAATCCATTTCTTCTTTTACAGAGTCTTTGTTCAACCTCAACACTGATCGTTTGAGTTTTTCATTCAGACTTTCAACAAATACAAATCTCTTTGACACAAGCGCAATTGTTTCACATACACAAACTTGAATTTCTCAAGCAGATTTATCTTACAAGTTTACAAAGGTTGATTTACAACTACAAACATTGGACTTATTTGTGAACATCACTTTACAAGCTCAAAATCATTTTGACCGTAATTTGAGCGTGAACACACGTATAGATACAGTAACAACAGTTCACAATAACACCACAATAAGTTCCTTAACAACAAATCAGACACAGCAAGTCTCCAAACAAGAATTTTAAATTGTTTTCAAGCCAAATATATTTATCACATCCACATTGTTTTCTGATGCATTCGATATGGCGACAAACTAAATGTAATAAACAGAATATCATTTTAACTCGTCTTAAACGTTTAACAAGGTTATATAGGATGTGGTATATTCATTATTAAGAATCAGCAGTATGAACATGTTTACACTGTGGGTCTGATTTAATCACAGTGGTATACACAAGTCTTACTTCATTAGCTTCAAAGTGAATGACAGCATGTTACTCACCTAGACCCTCCTCACTGTGTCTGGACTCTCTGCCGTAGGTGAGACAGGTGGAGGCGGTATTGCATCTGTACTGGCTCAGGTCCTGATAAAGACAGAGGGATGCTGAAATCTCCTGACAAATGTAAAGACCTAGTTCACTTTCAATCATGGCTGATCTAACAATAATGTAAAGTGGTTACAACACGGTGAACCGATCGACGTGTATTCCCGGTCTACTGGCTCCATACAATCTCAAGTTACAGTCAGTTACAAGATGAGCCTGAAGTTACTGACGTCACTAGCTGCACAACAGCCGAGAGCAACAGACACAATCCTACTAACCGCTAAAACGTCTGTAGACAACATCAATATCACCACCTGAAATGTTTGTTGGTACGGTTTGTCAGTCGTTGCACTGATTATACTTTTAGCTAAAGAGCTAGCATTGATGCTACTCACCAGGCTAACAGGAAAGTTGCGAGCTCGGCATCAAACCGCATCTCTTTCCTCTCAGGAGCTTCTCCAGCGGCGGGAAGTCACATCCAGATTTACTAGTGTTGCTTCTTTTCTTTGCCGCTGAACGTGGTTTCTTGTCGGGAGCGGTCCTTCAGGATGCAGATGAATATCGCCTTTTAGAAGGTTCGACCATTCCTGTGTTTCTGTGATGCTAACTTCGAGCTCTGCCGGAAGTTATTCTTCTTCGTGGGACTGAGGGCAGACTTGACGCGCCGCTGACTCACACAGCCTCTAGCGTCACAAAGTGGTATTACAACACGGGGACAGGTCGGGCCGGCTGGTGCGCATGCGCATTTCAGTAGATAACTCTGAAATACAACAGATGGAGGTCTTGATCATGACATCATCACTGTGGCTGCTTCACACACTGTTGATAGTGTTAATTCTTTTCTTTTTTTTTTAACATTTTAAACTAAAGTTCTGGCCACATCATATATTGCACCTTTACAGCACAACCACCAAAGCTGACATTTAAAAGTAAAGCTACATGTTCTTTGATCACATTACAAACCAACTTAATTTGACACTTAGATTAAAACAAAGACACATTTGACACATTTGATGCATACAAAACATTTTGATTTGCTTTAACAGTATATAAATCTTTGCTTGGAATATAAAATACAATGATACTTTCCCTTATACTTATATTCAATCTGTGATGTACAAACATTTGTATTTACCCATTTTTCATTCAGGCCAGTAGATGTTGCACTGCTCACATGAAGCATCAAGATATAAACCCTTTGTAGAACCACTTTGCT
>NW_019524177.1:21025-22182 GCF_002814215.2 Seriola lalandi dorsalis
AAATACAAACAAGGCAAGAGGATAACTGAAGTAGGGGAACAGGAGCCAACAAAGAGCCTAACTATGCGATTCTCACCAACCCAAAAACACTAGAAGCAGCACCCCTGTTCCTAATGTGTCCAACAGTCTTTTTCTAAGGGTGTGATGCACAATCAGAGTTTTAAACCTAGCCCAGTCCCCAACAATCACTACCAGCATCTCAAACCGAATCACAAATTACACACAAATGTTCACAAAGGCGGTACAGAGGCGAGCTGCCTATCATGTCAGCCGCCACTAATGATGTAACACGTACAGTAACACGTACAGCATTGTGTGACTATTTCTATGTTAGCTTTAATCAACAACATAAACACTAGAAATATTTAAATGTTGTCCGACAACACTGACAATGAAGGATCAAAAAACATGCTGATGTTAATAGGTAAATACTTTCACCTGTGGAGGTGGTGACAGTGCTAGAGATGATCCATCACTTAATCACAGTTTATCACATAAATTCTGATCTTAAAAGTGTTGCTACCATCACCTGTCGACAACAGCAGAAATGAAGTTGCAGGTAAGAAACTGAACCTGTGAATACTGAAGACAGAATAATAAACAAACTCATCAGCACTTAGTCTGTCATTTATCAGAGGAAGATGAACTGGGAAGTTTTCTAGCATTATCATCATCATCATCATCATCATCACAGCACATTAGAGAGCTAAGGATGTCCATGCAGTCTCCCTTCTCCACAACCAGATGAATGGAAACTAATGTGCTGCTCTGTACATGAGCTCCTCCTTCTGTTGGCACAGATCACTCAGTTTTCACAGTGAGGAAACCTTTCAAATGACAATAAAACACAAACACTTGAGTTAAGATGCGGTGGATCACAGTTAATCACAAATATCGATCAGCTGTCAGGATAGGTGCATGAATGTCTGCTTCAGTTGAGGACTGGTTTGAGTATTAAATAAACAATATTCTATATGACAAATATTTTTCTACACATTTTGTAAACGTCACGTTATTTTAACTTGAACTATCGCGACGTCTTGATGGACAATGTATTAACTGACATTAACGCTGCGCATTACACTAACGCAGATCAATTAAACTGGGTCACGTGGAGAAACACAAACCAAACGTCGTTAGATTAACGTCGATTAAAT
>NW_019524177.1:23142-23509 GCF_002814215.2 Seriola lalandi dorsalis
ATTACATTTACATATAAAAATGGATGCAAATAAGGTTTAAAACAGGTATCTACAGTAGATAACACAATGTTGTGAGTTAATAATTAATTTCACTGACATTTGTGGTTAGCTTGCGTTGGGTACTGACTGTTATTTACTGCAGTTTGCAGATCTGGCACCAGTTTATCACCTGTGTGCTCAGGACCTGTGTTCTGTCTTATTTTCGCTCACTTCCCCTTAATCTCAGGTTCATGTTTTTCTCCTTCTTCAACAAGCTGACATATAATCATGAAGTTTTCTTCAAATCATCAGCTTTAATCTCAGTCTTACAGAATAATGACAAATGAGTGATTCTCTCCTGCTCTGTCATCAGGACAGTCAGTAGGAT
>NW_019524178.1:0-1029 GCF_002814215.2 Seriola lalandi dorsalis
TCTCAGGTCAATGTTTAGAGGATCTAGTATCTGCTGGCAGAGGTGGGAAAACACAGAAACTGATGGAGTTGAAACAACAGAAAGGAGAATGTTCAATGCTATATGAGCTTCACTTTAAAAATGTGTTACTGCTACTGAGCAGACTCAAATACATTTATGTAAGTTTATGTATCATTTAGGGGAGACTGAGGACAATTGCAACACTTAATACACTATTTGTTCGAAACCAAACTTATATTAAACTGTAGCTAATTACCCAGAATTATGTAAAGATGATTGCATATGACATATCACTCACAATATTTACTTGAATGTGACAATTCAGATTCAAGTGTCCCCAACCCTGAGGACGGTTGAAACATAGACAACATAAAAATACATTCAATTTCAATAATTCACTTTTGATTATTGTCTCAATAAGCACAGTATCCTGAAAATATGCATGGCGTGACAATATTATGGTATATTTTATTTATACCATATTATATTATTTTGATTTATCTAATAATGTATATCAAAGAACAGTTATTGAGTTTTGTTTTGCATAGTCCACCTTGAGTCAAAATGTGTACAATTTATTTATCTTATTGCTTATGATAAACAGAACAGTTAACTATATTTTAAGACCATGAGAGGCAAAACTAAATAATTCACAAAAAAGCTTGTTTGTATTTTCTTATGCATTAAAATGAGAATAAAATAATACCAATTATTGTTCCATCTGTTGTGCTATGGGCCTAAATTAGCTGCATAATTTGCCTATTTTGAACTAAAAATGTTAAACACAGTCGTGTGGTCTGTTGTGATTTGGCTGCTCGGCTTGAGGACAGTTACAATCATTTATAGAGATGCCGCCACCCTGTCGGCCATGACAGAACAACAAACTCAGGCAGTTTTGGTTAATTAATAAAAAGCTCAGGACAGTTTGACAAAAACACATCTCATGAATAAAATTACTTTCATTCCTCCAAAACAACTTTTTTCAGTAAATGCAGCAGCAGAAGTTGAATGTGTCTTCTGACCAGTGAC
>NW_019524178.1:5460-6254 GCF_002814215.2 Seriola lalandi dorsalis
ATCCTGATTGCTCGTTTGGAGCAGTGGGTGGGCATCAGTGACACAGCACTTGAATGGTTCAGGTCCTACCTGTCACATCGAACCTTCTGTGTCAGCCTTGATGACTCTGTGTAATCCACTGCTCCCCCTCTCATGTGGGGTACCACAGGGCTCTGTCCTTGGCCCTCTTTTATTTTCCCTCTATCTACTCCCACTTGGTTCCATTCTCAGGAAACATGGCATTTCTTTCCATTGCTGTGCGGATGACAGTCAGACTATGTCCCCCTAAAAAAGTCAGACTCCTACAGTGTTAAGCCATTGCATGAGTGTTTACATGACATTAAAGCTTGGATGTCTCTAAACTTCCTGAATTTTAATGAAAAAAAGACAGAAGTCATGGTGTTCGGTGGCACTTCTGTGACCCCCCTGGTTGATCTGGGTTCTGTGGCACAGTATCACAAGCCAACTGTGCACAATCTGGGGGTAAAAGTGGACACAGAACTTAAATTTGACAGCCAGATTAAAGCTGTGGTAAAGTCTAGCTTTTTCCAGTTGAGGCAGCTGGCAAAAATTAAACCAGCTCTTCAGAGAAAGCACTTTGAGACAGTAATCCACGCCTTTGTGACCACTCGGCTGGATTACTGCAATGCACTTTATATGGGGGTTAGTGCGTCCTCCATTTCCCGTCTTCAGCTGGTGCAAAATGCTGCTGCACGTCTTTTAACTGGCACAAGCAAGTATGAGCACATTTCACCTGTTTTAGCTTCACTCCACTGGCTGCCCGTCCATTTTAGGATTCATTTTAAAATTCTTTT
>NW_019524178.1:6866-8533 GCF_002814215.2 Seriola lalandi dorsalis
TATGTTAATATGTATTTTATTGGATATGTATTTTATAAAACAACACAATATAACATTTTCCAACATTTATGTCTGTTATTCTTATGAATTTTAAATATACGTGTCTATTTTTTATTTTTACATATATAAGTGTGTGTGTGTGTGTGTGTGTGTGTGTGGGGGGGGGTATAAGTGACATTCACATATGATATATTGTGTGTGTGTCATGCCCCTGAGGCCTTGACAGTCATGCTGTGATGAGTCGTCAGTCATGCTGTGTTTGGGGGAACTCCCACCTCCTCCTGTGGTGGGCGGGGCGTTCTCTCATTTCATCCACACACGGACAGTGTGTGTCTCTGATTGTTGTATTGATGTGTGTTAAGATCCACCAACCACTGCCTCAACCTGAGTATTACACTCTCACTGATTAACTGTTGCTCAGTACACAGATTTATCATCTATCAGCCAATCACAAACATGGATCTTGATTGGTCTTGGTGTAATAGGTTAGAAACAAATGGACCATTCAGTCTGAATATCTCACTGTGTGATTTTATTGTGCTCGTTAAGATTTACAGTTAAGAATCTATGGAGAAGTCACCAGAAGTCACATGACTCACAATATACTGGAAATGTTGATCCAGCCGCTGTGACACCAGCTGATGAAGATGAACTTACAGCCACATAATGGAGCATCATGTTGTGTTTACTCCCACACAGACCATGTGGTGTGTTGGGTCATTTCCCGCCGTCAAATATGTGACAGCAACAGTTGGTTCCTTATTCATGTCACTGCAGCTCTTCCATATAACAGCAGCAATATAATTCCACAGAATACATGACAGCTGCTTCACGAAAGCAAAGTCACCTGGTGCAAAAGCTAACACAATGCAAGAGACAAAGGTCTGATACACAAAAGGAAATGACCGACAGAATGTTTATGTCTGGATGAGTTCTCATTCAGCTGGAAACTGTCTTAAAAGATGAAGCTGTATATCTCTTATTGTTAACATATCCCATAAAAATATTATTAATACTTATCAATAATAAATTAAATGTTCTTTTCTAATTCCATAGGCTGTGATAAGTGTATAACAGGGCTTTGGAAAAATCTTAATATAAAGTGGATCATTTTAGAAAAATGAAATAAAACTGTCTCAAACTGTTTTACAATAATTTCTCTGACTCTTGTATTTCCTCTCTCTCTCTCCTCTGTGCGTATCTTAGTGCAGCAGATGACTTTATATTTTAGGGAAATCTACAAATACTAAACTTGGTTCAAATCCTCCTTGGGTATTACTCTTTTGATAAAACATGCTATTCATGAAAATTCAAGATGGCCAACATTTCTGGCAAGGAAATGTTATTTTTTGCAATAAGTTCATCCACTATTTTCTCATATGAATAATGGTAATAAAGGTGTCAGATCAGACATTTTAACAATGGGGAAGGTGAAATTAAATACACTGTGAAAAACAAAATGAAAAAATTATAGCAAAAATATTACTCGCAAAAAAGTTTGCTAACTAGCCTTGCTGTAGTAAGTTAGCCTAGCGAGCTAATGTTAAGACAAGTAAACAAGCATCATTCATAATAAATGGATTGCAAATACATTGTGTTTTATGCAGAATTTTTCACATTACATTTTAGACACTGCACAAATAAAGCTCTGAGGAAATGTCAGAGTT
>NW_019524178.1:9056-10777 GCF_002814215.2 Seriola lalandi dorsalis
AGCAAAAGCAAAAGCAGTAGAGTGAGGTCATCATGGTCTATGTCATATAACATATGTTGTACACGGCGGTGTCATCCTGTACAGTCAAAAACAGACATTAAAACTTACAGTTGTGTGTTGTAATGTTATAACCCCATCTGATATCTCCCTGATGCTTCCCATTGACATTCATAATGATACAACTGTGAACTGCTTTTTATTGGAGTTGGATAAGTTTACCCAAGTACCCAAGTAGACGCCATGAGGAGTTCACTTGCTTTTATGAACAAACAAGTGAAGACTCAGATGGATTATATTTATATACTTGATTTTTTTCTGTGATTCTTCAGTGCTAATTCATTTTCATCTGTATGAACTGAACTTTGAACCAGCTCTTTTTAAGTGTGAACTGGCACAACACTGAATGATTTATGTTACACTTTAATGCAGCAGAGGAAACAATAGAGATGTGGCTCCTGTGCACATGTTCAGAGAACATAGTCTGTACAAACCATGGAAGTGTAGTAATAATTTTAAGCAACACAATCTGCTCCTAATGAACTAAATCAGATGCACAGACACGCCCCTCTTAAACACCTAATCATTGTCAGTCAAATGAGTTTGTTTACATCAGATCAGCTGGAGGTGACATGCAGTCATCTAAACTGTGGCTTCAACTCAAGCCCTCTTCCTTTTTTTAGCATGTTTGTTTACATTTTCGAAAATGAAGTGAACTGAATGATGTATTTTAACTTCCTGTTTGTAATGAACCTTTGATGAACTGTCGCTGATCACTGACTGAGCTTCTTCTTCTCTGGTTTCTCGGTAGATTCATGAAGGTTTATTTGCAGTGGTGTTTTTTTTTGGGGTGTGAAACTCAGGCTGCTGCAGGTTGAACATGTGCTGTCATGTTTCCTTCAGCTGTGAACGTGTGGAAAAGACCAGTCACAGTTAAACATCCTCAGAGACTTATATGTGGTTAATGGGAAGGTGTGAAAATTCACCAGTTCACTCAGTCTTGGGGTAAAAAAAAAAAAAACCCAAGCTATAATCAAATACTCTTCTCTCTTCTACGTGGAGATTAACGGACGTGCACGCACATGAAGAATCCCTCTGTGTCTCCATCTAATTCCTGGAAAGGTGAAGCCTGTCTGACCAAGGAGACCTGTCTGCCGTTTGTCTGTTTATCTCTGAGACCACACCCTACACCTTAACCTCTCTTTATCCTCGCTGTGTGTGTTTAACGATCAGTCTATTGTCCTGGCTCTGAGGCTGTGGGTGTGGTTCCCCTTTGCAATTACAGTCATTGACTTTAGTAAACACAGGCAGCAGCAAATCTACCTTAAAACAGAGGGAGCACAGGACAGAATATCTTTATTGTCATTGCAGAAGTACAATGAGATGACGTTTTCTGAACTAATAAAACAATAGATAAAGCTAAAACTTTTACAGTTTTTTTGTGATTGCTTACACACTTATTTCAGAATTTGGCTCATTGTGTCAAAACTCCACACGCAAGCCGAATAAGACCGAACACCTGGAGCTGAAGATCTCACTTCTATGTCAAAATGAAACACTGCAAACAAACGCTGACAATCCTCTTTGCAAACCATACACACATGCACCATGTGAACGACTCTCTGAAGGCAGCAACAACACACTGATGAAAACACTGCTGTCTTTACAACCTTGTATATCTTTTTCATTTTGTCATACAGGCTTCACACAACACAGAAATAGAA
>NW_019524178.1:11480-12677 GCF_002814215.2 Seriola lalandi dorsalis
AAGTCTTCAAGGTCTGACTATGGATCCTGTATTTCCTTCAGGCTCAGACACATCTCTGTCTGTCAGTAGTTCACAGCCAAACTGGGAGTGCTGTGTTCTATTTGAGTGAAAATACAAGTAAACACACACACACACACACACACACACACACACACACACACACACACACACAAGGATCAGGTCCTATCATGTCATAAAACAGGCCGCAGAAGGCAGTCAGGCAGGCTGCAGCAGAGGCCTGAGCTTGTTATTCATTAACCAGGAAGAACATGACAACACTCACGTCCTCATTTCAACTGTGCTATATCACAACAATGAATAAGTACATTATTAGTATTTATTTATTCTTATTGTAATTTATCCAGTAATTTACTTAGTAAAGTATTCAAAGCTGCTGCAATCAATAACTACCTTATTCTTATTGCAAATGCTTAATTTCTGTACATATTCTACGACCACCTTCATGCAGGAGCATCCTGTTCCTTTATATCTCCATTTTGAATGTCTCTGTTTTGCAGCCATGGACCCAGTGAAGGCCACGTGCAGCTGTTGGGACAGAGTCGAGCAGCACTGCGTGGGAAACGGACCAGCAGGACCTGGACCCAGGCTGTCAGCTGTATATCTGCACTTCACCAGTCCTCACAGACTGACTCACTTCAACTCTAAGTCTGTCGACATACACACACACACACACACACACACACACACACACACACGTTCTCTTACATTTTTAACAGAAGAATTTGTGACCTCTTCTACTCCATTGTCTCCTCTCTTCCTCTCAACTCCTCTTCTCTGGAATGGTGGGACACACAAACCTCACTGTTCACCTTACTTATATTTACTGTACTTAAGTACAGTTTTAAGGTACTTGCACTTTACTTGAGTATTTCTATTTCATGCTGCATGGTTTCATCCCAATGTTCAAATGTAATCTATTGAATCTAATGACGTCTTTCTTCTCTTTCACTTTCTCTTTCTTTCTTCTTCTTCAGGTCAGGTCAGGTCTGGGCCGGGGACAGGTGTCCCGGGCACTGCAGCATTTCTCTTGATGAAAGAACGGTCAGTAGTTCTTTTCATTTTGAATCACCGATGTGTTTTCAGGTGAAGAGGAGAACAGGGTGTGGTTTCACACACACACACACACACACACACACACACACACACACACACACACACACACACACACACACACAC
>NW_019524178.1:13544-14794 GCF_002814215.2 Seriola lalandi dorsalis
CTGTTTATCCAGAGTCTTATTAAATATAAACCATTTGTGTGTCATAATGCTGTGTGAAGTCTGCGAGAAGCTCAAGTGTTTTGTGGAGTCAAACTGACCTTTGAACTTTGACCAATAAAGTCTAATCAGTTTGTGCCACATTTGAAGAGTCATCAAGGCACTACTGAGATATCGTTATTTACATTTTGTGGCATTTTAGTGAGAACAAGTGTTTCTTTAGCTTTGCTAGTTGCAACTTTACTTCATTTCTACTGTTCCATGTGAGACAACTTTCATTCACTCGGCTTGTCTTGTGCGGTGGAAAAAGAGCTTTTGGTTTCATGTTTTAAAATGGGGGGGTTAATGAGTCAAGTGAGTCAGTCTGTCTGTGGGCTGGAAGAAAAAGAAAGAGATTAAAAGCTCCATAGAGCTACGGATGTATGATGATTCTCAGTGGCATCAGCACTATGAGAGACGCTTTCAAAATACAGTTTATCACTACTGCAAAAACACAGTTCCTGAAACTAGGGCCCTGTTTGTCAAAGCTCCACACACACAAACCAAAACCATATACACAAAATACAAAACATCCTACATCTCAAGCACTACATCAAAAACCAAATAAACTCTTCTAAAAATGACACTTTAGCTTCCAAACTTTACACCCAAACACCAAATATATAGATCTTTCCACCGCCAACTGCACACGACTGTGCTACATCTAAAAGTTTTCACATTTCTACTTTTCTCATGATATACAGTATGATATATGCGTATTAAGTATAAAAACACTATTACTGTATGTTTGACATTTTTCATTTGTAGCATGCTGTAAATATGAACACAAATGAAATGGGGAAACAAAATCTCTTTATTCTCAACACTGATTTGAAGATGACATGTACATACTGTACTGTAAAATACAGTAGGCCTGTACAGTATTGCAGTTACTCTCTATCCTGTCTCTGATGTAGATCAGGCCACAGCACCTAATCAACATCACAAGCGATGTCCTGTCCGGCCAAACATCGGGGGAAGAATCGTCTTGAGTGGCGTATCCAGCCCTGGCATGCCTCCACATCAATGTCAGCACAGGCCTCTTCCATTGCCTGGATGAGAGTTGCACGTTGGAAGGGTTAACGGTCATAAACCTTCCAACGCCATGCTGAAAAGAGCTCCTCAGTAGGGTTCAGGAAAGGAGAGTAAGGTGGAAGGCGGAGAACTTGAAACCGTGGGTGATTGTTGAAACGATCTTGGACCAGAAGAGCCCG
>NW_019524178.1:15290-18235 GCF_002814215.2 Seriola lalandi dorsalis
ATATATACACACTAGAAAATGTAACTTCTACATTTTCATAGCACAGTTGCTTCACTCTTTCAGTTTCTTTCAACTGGCGCTCTGTACAGCTGTTTCATGCAAAGCCTATTCTGCTTCAGTAGACGGCACCCTGTGTATGTTGATGAATGTTGTGTTGTCAGTAATTATGTGCTGTTGCATTTGTCGCAAACGTATGGTGTTGTTTGCAATGACCATGTTTATGATATGTTGTTCCCGTTCTTGTGTGAACAGGTGATTTTTTTTCCTGCTGAGGGGAGTCGCTGTACAATTCTGTAGAAACAGAATGCAAATATTTAGGGTCCACTGTAAGATCTCCTTGTGAAATACTGTAAAATTGAATATCAGTGGTAGGATTCCTTACCTGTTCTCATTTTGAAATGCCCGAAAGACAGCTGCTACAGCGTAGCGGCTCAAATTAGGTTGGACCCTCTGACCAGCTCCAACCTCTGATTGTAAACACTGATTGTTTTTTTTTCGGCACATTTCAAACTGTTGATTGAATTTTAAAAACAAAGTTGTAACTTTAAGGTCCTGTGTGTCTATTTGTCATCTTTTAGACATGACAGACACCTCACATTCACATGACACGCTTCTTGGATAGAACACAGACCGTCACAGTCGGCTGTGAACTCTTTATGGGAAAGTAACAAAGCTGCAGAATGGACTTCACTCTCTCTAAAGAACAGGCTGTTACAGACAGGGGCGGGTTGGGACTTGCAGTGACTGATGGGAATGCGGCAAAGCCTGAATCATCAAACTGTCCAGTGTTGTACAATCACATGTTCATAAAATACCTGTTACACATCACGTTAGACGCTTTTTGTTCTGCTTGTTAGGGAGTCACGGTGAAAACGAAAGTGGCTTCACTGTTTTACTTCCTCCTCTATGAGGCCAGCCATTGTTGTACAGTGTAGGTATACTGCCTGTATCCATGAGGATTTGTCTCCATCTGCTGAGCAGTCATGAATATAACAGCTCAGTAAATGTCCTGTACGGAGGGATGTCTTCACTCTTCTGGAACACAGTGTCAAGTTTCTGTTTGTAGTCTATAAGCACAATATTACGATTTAATATCATGGAAAATATTTCTTGTATTTGTTTTTTCAAACGGAAGGTAAGTGATATATACGATACTGGGTACCACTTTACAAGAAGACCACTCTTATAAAGGATGTATAAATTGTTCATAATTAGTTTAATTCAGTTGTTAACACTTTACAACAGTAAATGAGCAATTATAAACCAGTTCTCACAGTTTTCATACATTGATGCAGGCTCACTATTTGGCAGGCTCACTATTTGGCAAGATCAAGTTAATGCTTACTACTTGTTAATCTTAATGAGTAACTACCATTTATATCTAGTAAAAGGAGCCTTATAGTAACTCATTAATAAATGGTCATGTGTTTTAACCTTTTGCCGGTTATAAATGTTTGAAACTGATAAGCAAATGGTTGTAAAATGAGATGAAGAAACATGAAGATGCATGGAGGAGAAGCAGCTCAGTGAACAACAGAGATGTAAACAGAGGGACAAAGAATGGGTGAGCAGTTCACTAGTTAAAGGAAGGTTACCAACTGTCTTCTACCTGGAACGCTAAATTCCTAAAGAAGAGACCAAGCAGCAAAAAACATCTCCATGTTAATCTCCACTGTGCAGAACAGTCTGAACAACAGCTGTGATTAGAATGAGGACGGCTGCTGAGAGCATGTCGAGGTAAACAATACTGGCAAGGCCTCAGAGGATGAATCTGGTCATGTGATATGATCATGTGATCTGCCATAATCTGATCTGTCAAATGAAACGATTTGACCATTAAGATGCTGTTGGTGGTTCATTGATAGTAACTGAACAAAGGTGATGAAGCAGCAGCTACAAACGCTGATGATGGAGAAAACAAAAGAAGCTCAGTAACTAATGAGATATGAGGCTTTTTAACATCTTTGATTAAATTGTGCAGATTCTGTATTTTCATCTTGAAAGTCACCACAGGAAACGTGTGTGCGTTGTCCTGTGTTTCACAATAAAATAAGACAAGTCAGGAGAAAATGGATAAACTCAAATACACACGTTACATTTCTACATTTCTAACACTGCTGTTGGTCCTTGCACAGAAACAATGGTACTGAGAAAAAGAAGTCACGACTGAGCTTTTCAAACATTTAATTAAAAGTTGAAAACAGGATATGAAGACATACTTTACACATCATCATCTTCACTTTCATAGAAAGACCTACAGGAAGCCATTTAGCAAAAAGGAGCATGTTGACATTTGTTTAAAAACATGAGAGACAGATAGAAAAGAAGATTCATATCTGTGTCATCAGTGTGTGTCAGTCTGTTTAACAACTCTAAACATCCACCCTAACCACGTCAGACCCACACCTGTACTACACGCACAGATGAGTCGGATATTCATCTCCTCTTCTCCTGACAGCCGACTTTTGTCTTCTGATCACACCAACAAAGAAAAAGGAATGGGGAAGAGAAAACAACAACATGGTTTTGGCTGGAGGATGGCAAAACTCTGAACTTTAAGTTTAGAAACTTGGAGAAAACAAGCAGCTGACATCATCTGGGGGACCAGTGGGAAATGGATCATTCAACACTCAGGACTTTCCCCCCTTCTCTTTCTTTTTCTTCTTCTTCTCCTTCCTCTTCTTTTTCTTCTTTGGTGATTTTACTTTACTCTTTCCTTTGTCGTTGTCGTCATCACTACCGTCGCTGCTGTCACCTTTCTCTTTGCTATCCTTTTCTCTGTTGCCCTTGCTGTTTGTGTCTTCTGCCTTGACTTTGCTGTAGCTTCCAACAGCCTTCTCCTTCACCTCCTCCTTGACCCTGACGTTTGAAGGAGGTGTCAGTCCCTGGGACACTGTGATGAGCATCCTCTCCTTACTCATCTCCTCTCTCAGGGAGAGGTTTTC
>NW_019524178.1:18655-23307 GCF_002814215.2 Seriola lalandi dorsalis
TAGGGATGGGTACTGAAACCCTGTACAGGCTATATTTTGAAAGACAGCAGAAATGATAAGCCCCAACGTTATTGGTTCTGCCCTCAGTACTGGAGAAATTAAGAAAATACATTGCACATTTTATCTTACCAACTCTGTTACAGTTACTACATTTGTCTATGATGTATTTTCACTGTTTCCAATGCTGTGGGAACAGTGATGTGGGGGCTGCTGGTAAAACTACTGCACAGTCAAAATACTGTCAAAGAAAAAGTCCTATTTTAAATAATTGTGTATTACATTTGTTTTACATTTCCATCATTACAAAATCAGTCTATAACAGTGATTTGTTCAGTGCTGTTGAAGTTTGATCCTCAAGAATGTTGATTGAGTCCATGTGATAAAAAAAGCACAGTTAATTCTGTTCTTAATTCATTTATTTTTCTCTTCCTCAGTACCAATAAGAGTACCATTAAAGTACCAGATTGATAAGAGTACCATTAAAGTAAGTTGATATCATTAAAGTACTGGATTAAATAAATGTAATCATTATTACTATTAATTAAATTACCGGAAATTAGTAGTTTGGTGCTTTTGCGACAGGATGGTGTGTGGGACTGAGTTAAATTAACTATGGGTGTGTGTTAAAGGTGATAAAGGAAGATGGACACAGTGTGAAAATGTGGCTCATGTGTTTCTGAGGAAGCACAGAGGAAGAAGATATGAGGCTGTGGATACACACAGTTGAAGTTAGTGGGACACATTGACTGTTGGTCTTTGGTCCTGAGGTACTTACACTGTTGGAGGTACTGTGTCGGTGGATGGCTGCATGGTTTTCAGCACAATTCAAATCTCCGATGAACTCCTCACATTTCTGGCAGTAAAACCCAATGACTGGTGTCAGGAAACTCAGTCCTGCAGAGGGACGAGAAAAGCAGTGAAGCATCAAGTTTTTTAATGTGGAAGATGATAAAGAATCAAAACTAAGAGAGAAGGTGCTTTACCATCCTGTTTCAACAAGCCCTCCAGCTCTTTCATCAACGACTCCATCTTACTGATTCTGGCCTGTTTCTCTGTCTTCCTCTCCTCAGTGTCACTTGTCTGGAAAACAGACAACAGTTTCAGGGTTTAATCTTTAATGTGTTCACCTTCATGTTCAGATATTATACAGTCAATGACAGTGAGTGAAATTCTTCACCTTGTGTTTATCAGAGCTCTGAGATGTGCCACTCCCCTCACTTTTAGTCCGCTTCTCCTTCGTGGCTAAAGCAGAAAGAGCAACATGATCCTGTGTTAGAGTTCAGTGTCACTGTTTACACCAGGTGACTGGTCAACTTGACCTCTGCAGGGTTCACCCAGTGACATGAAAGACCTTATTGGCAAACACACAGAAAGTTTAATACCTGTTTGACGTTCATACCTGCCAAAGGATGAAAGCAGTAGGCACAATATGGGGTAGAATTATTTATTATTATAATTACATTTTTTCTGTTGTTTTCAGTCGTTTGTAACAATGGTTCCTATGGATATAATTAACTAAATTGACCTGGACCAGGATGGATTAATCAATTCAAAATAATTCATTCAACATGACTGAAACTTCATGAAAAAGACTGTACATCTCCACTTCTAGTGTCCCACATTCACATACATAAATACAACAGACTTGTTAATACCTTCTTACAGTAAATTGATTGATTTTCAAGATCTGTTTTTCATCACTCTCTAACTTTTCCCCTGAGTCTGCTGCTCAAACACATAAGGGGTCACAAATATACTGCTTCATTTTAAGGAGAAAAGCTCAGTGCTTTCCCAGAACAGCTGAACCAGCATCTGTGAAATAATACACATTCTCTGAAAAGTGCAGTATTTACAGCAGAAGGAGGTTAAATGTGGGACTGAGACAGAATAAACTACAGTTTATTAAAATGAAGGAACAGGAAAGTTTGGATCAATTCATTGTTGCTTTAGGTCTTTAGGTCAAAACACAGAGTACCTCCAGCCATATACTCTAAAGGTGCAGCTGCAAAACAAAAACAGGTGTTATGGTATTTATACAATGTGCAACTTGCTTAACGCTGAATTTATGAAATCAGTGGATTAATAAATGATAAAAAGTACATGTGCCTTTGATCTGTGGCTGCACATATTTAAAATGTGCAGTTCAAAACAAGATTATTATCGTTAACTAAAACTTACAAAATAATGAAAACTAAATGTGAAAAAACATTTTCGTTAACTGAAATAAAAAAAAAACTGTACTGTGTGTTTACAAAACTAAAACTAACTAAAATTATAGAGAAAATGTCTTTAGTTTTCATCAGTGTATCTCAGACATCAGCTGGTGTTTTGGGTGGATTTAAAATCTATCTTACAATTTTTCAGCTGTGCCAGATGGAGCAGTATCTTAGCAGCTGATTGGTTCTTAGTGTACGACCATTACATGTGCACTTTAAGTGTCCAAAACATTCACTGGGTTAATGAAGTCAAGTAGTTGTTCTGTCCAGTTGAATTTTTCTGGGTAATATCACAAACACACTGACTAACACATCTGTTATAATTCTGTCTTTTGTGGATGGTTGTTCATCTGTCTTAAGTGAATACATTTTTTAAATGGTTTGATGTTTTGTTGAGCTTTTATTACACAATACTTTTCTAACCTTTATGAATCGGACCCTGACAAATACCACATATTACACTGAAACAAAAAGAAAAAGAAAAACTGAAGCAAATCTGCCTTAAAACTAATTAAACTGAGAGTGAACGATTATAAACTACAATATTATACTACTATAACTACTATAAAGTGTTATTTATGGTTAGTTAATGCCTGAATAATGGAGTTGAATCAGGGTCCTCACCTTTGATCAGAGACTGTAGAGATTCCAGAGCATGTCGTACATTCGGATTATTCACTGCCGACACCGCCAAGCTTGCTGCTGTTGGGTCTGAACGAGGAAGTGTAGGAGACAGCTGCTTCTCCTCCTTCTGCCCCTGCATCTTCAGCATGATCTCGCTGATGTCTGCTGTGCCCAAACTTTTTAATATGCTCTTGATCTTCTCACACTCACTGCTGTCCAGATTGGCAGAGGCCAGACTTGAGGAAGTCATTTGAAGGGGATGCTTCAGATCGAGCCGATCCCCAGAGCTACTGAATGTGGATTTGGTCTGATGATGCTGTTGACTGCAAAGAGCAGAAACATCCGTTTCTTGTAGTTTACAATGTTTTCCAATCTGGGAAAACGATGAAAAGAGGTTGGAAGACGATTTGTTGTCTTGTTTTCCTCCAGTGTCTTCACTCCCATACAAGAACGACTCTTCATCATCGAGCTCATCAGCTCTCCGGACTTTGGAGTCCTCTTGACTTTGTACTTGGAGCCAAGAGAAATCACTGCCTACTCTGTCATGGGGAAGGAGCATGCTGTCGTTCTCCGGTGACACTGAATTCTCCTTACTGTCATGTTGCTGAGGTCGGTTCTTGTCCAGTCCACTCTGCACTTTTTTCCTTTCATCAGAGGCCTGGACAGAAACAAACACCACATAAGAAACATTTAACAGATGCAAGGTCCTTCACTTTGTTATCCTGTTGGGCTGCAGATGAAATGTTTAGGGAATTAATGAGGTACAGGCTAAAGAGGTACAGTCTATGCATGCATTAGTTTTAACTGCCTGTATTCACATGTATTTAAGAACAATTAACAACTTCTGATAGACAACAACCTGCGAGGCAATCTGCTGCTATATGTGGTCGATACAGAACTGAACTTATGAATATTATTAAAAAGACCTTGGTGTAATCTTAGTGTACCTAAACAGACCATCTTCAAGAATCACTTGTTAGGGACATTTATGCTGATAACCCACTGAAGCGAAACATTTTGAAGAATGAATGATGAACTCCACCTGAATAGTGAGGATGGCATCTTTGAGGGTGGGCAACCGCTCATCCAGTTCTTTGCTGTTAAGGACCAGCTTCAGTCCCTTTAACAGACTTTTCCCTGCCATGTTGTTACTGCTGACACTGCTGCTGCCGCTGTTGCTGGCGCTCCTCATTCTCTTTTTGTCTTTAGCATGTCTCTTTTCAATGCTGCTACTTCGTGACTTGGATCTCCTGACCCGGCTCTTGCTCCGTGCATGACTCTTCTTCTTGCTTCGGCTTGGGCTCCGACTCTTATTTCGAGCCCTGCTGTTACTTCTTGCCCTGCTTTTGCTTCTAGCTCGACTCTTGCCACGAACACGACTTTTGCTCCTTCCTCTGCTTCCTCTGCTTCGGCTGCGTACTCTGCTTCTGCTTCGTGCATGGCTCTTGGCTCGAGATTTCCCACGGCTTCTGCCACGACTTCTGCCACGACTTCGGCTTTGACTATGACTTTTGCTCCTGGTCACAAGTTTCTGGAACTCAGGGTCTGATTTTACTGCATCTTTCAGGACATTTGCTGACTTAAATGCATCAGCAAGATTATAAGCCATGTTCCCTTTCAGATAATCTGGGAGGGGCTTGTTGGCTGCAATACATCTCAAGAATTCCTCACCAGCTCGGTCACTGAAAACAAGCGTGCATGTGTTTCAAACACAGGAAAAAATTTAAGTACATTAAAAAAACTGTTCCAATAAAATAAAATATTCTGTCAATACATATACCTGTTGTCTGGAAGATGATGATCCACAGGAGT
>NW_019524178.1:24264-35205 GCF_002814215.2 Seriola lalandi dorsalis
TAGCCATTGCTATATTATTACATGAGCATTCAGTAGCTATTACTACATTATTACATGAGCACTCAGTTATTACTAATTATTACATGATCACACAGTAGCCATTGCTACATTAGTACATGAGCACTCAATAGTCATTACTATATTATTATATGTGTACTCCGTTCTCATTGGTCAGACCACAACCATCTTAAAACTTAATTTTGATCTCAACTATACACCTATAAAGTGTCAAGACTGTGTCTTCAGTGACACAGCTGCGACGATATCATGGTGACAACATTTGTCCACAGACAGACACATCTGTGGTAGTTCCCGAAACAGTAGGTGTCACAAAGTGAAAACAATGCCAGCTATCATAGCGTGTAATAATCAGGGCCCGTATTCACATAGCATCTTCCTATTTTAGCACCTAAGTCTGGGAGAAGTTAGAAGCAGTTGAGAGGACTTCTAACTCACTAAGACCAAATCACAAAGAATCATAAAAGGGCTGCTGTCCTTCCACATCACGATGTTTTGGAAACCTTAAACAATGATGAATTACTTAAAAGATACCAACTCAATCAAGAGAGAATAAGGACCATTGTGGAGTTTGTAAAGGATGCAATAACATCTCCAACCAACTGAAACAACCCAATCAGTGAAGAAATTACGTGTTTGGCATCGCTGCGTTACTTAGTAACAGAGAAAATCCAACTTTACAATGGTGACAAGTTGGAGATCTCCCAGCCATCTGTAAGCTGAAACAATAAATTTGTTCTGATTTGACATCATAGGACAACTCATACGGTTTCCTTTAGATGTTCAACAACTACAGAGAAATAAAGACGCTTCATGGTAGGTCTACCCACTGTGATCGGTGCCATAGATGGAACAAATGTAAAAATTATTGCGCCATAGCAAGACGAGGAGGTAGTTGTAAACAGGGAAACAAAATCACACCATCAACAAACTATTTGATGATACAGTTCTATACATTGTTGTTCAGTGTCCAGAATCTACATGGATCTTAATGGTCCTTCTGGCTGGATGTCATCTGGGGGAAATCTTCTCACACCTCAACCCACAGCCGGGACCACAGCTACATTACAACAGGTATAGCTACAACAGACTGTAGCTAATAGGTTGCCAGTTAGCTTTAGTTAGGTAGTCTATGACAGATGAGCTTTGTATTGTAAATTTTCATTGTAAAATTAAATTCTCCCGTATAGACACAAACCTTATCATACAGATACTTTTTGGAGAATGCACTTCTTTTATAAACAGCATCAAATCCGTTATTATTTAATTTGTATTCATTTTTTTATTATTACTGTGGGATGTTTCGCATGCATTTTTACTGGCACAGGCCGGTCTTTCATCAACCAATCGCTGTGGTTCCTGCAAGCAAGCTCGTCCATGAAAATTGACATCAGTCATAGCAACGGAGTCGTACTCTTAGTTTAGGAGTTTTCGCTTTTCCTTACAAAAAGTTGGCCTTAGCAGCTTTGTGAATAGGACTTAGGAGAAAAATTTTAGTTGAACTTAGGCGTACTCTTAGTGGTGAGATAAAATACTTTGTGAATACGGGCCCAGGATGCTTGGGTCAATGCTTTGTGCTGGCCTATATAACTTATTGGGCCAGATGAATCACAGGAGTTTCTGACAGCTTGTGTAAAATTAATTCCTGAAAAGTGAGAATGACAGAAACTTGAGTGTCTGCAAGCTGTGATATCTGCCAAATGGGGTTTACTGAGTACTGACTTAGCAGGGCAAAACACATTCAAATAACAAGCCTTTCATAAAATCTAAACTATTTTTTGTCCTGTGTTGTCAATGGAATTTAACCACCATCTCACTGTGTGTATGGTCTACAAGGCAAGTATGCAAACTGAATGCAAACTACTAATTTCAGGATGATTAACAACTGATCCCATGAACCTTTGATTCTTGTTTAACCGAAGACACTGTTTATGGACAATGTTACTTTGAAAGGCAGACAGTCTTACAAAGCCTTATATCAAATACATTTATTTAGGCATTTGACTGTTACTGATAACTAAATTTATACTTGACTCGTCACAGGTGTTCACCTTAACACTTGATGGATTATTGTGTGTAAAATGATATATCCATACATTCCATTCTTTTATTCACCTGGTGATACTGACTGAAGACAAGCAACATGAAGGTCCATCTTGTCTGATTACTGAAAAGAAGTCCATGCCATCATTGTTGACACTGTCATTCACTGTGTTAAAAAGCGAGGGTGAAAGTAAGCAGAACGTCAGCAGTGGAAATTGTTTTTCTTGATGTTAGGGCTGCATGATACGCAAAAAAATAAAAAAATAAAAAAATAAAAATAAAAATCCTATTGCGATTATTTAACAGATATTGCAATTGTGATTTCAGTTAAAATGGTAGTTTTTTTGTCTTTCATTCTCATTGAAAAAAAACTGATGCTGAACAAACAAGTTCCTTAACGTCCAGAGAATATGAGTTGTAGGTCTTTGTAGCACCACAACACTTATGGTGCTATCAATGTACAAAAATGTTGTGACACATTTTACCTTTATCGAAAAAAGTGTGATTTGGATATTGGACTTGGTCATATTGTGTTTTGGCTTATACTTCGATTAAATGTGCAGCCCTAGTACATGTGTATTGCTCAAAAGAAGACACATTTTTTCTTCACTCTCACTAATGTCTACATTGGATACTTGAGAAAACACAAACAGCCCAAGCTGACCAGCCACAGTTGTCTCCATATGGTATTTCTTGTCAACACTGGAGCCCTTAAGTAGGTGGCGAACATCAGATATGATGTAGCTACGGCAGCAACTTGCATAGTGTTTGTAGCTATGCTGTAATCCCCTTAACACACAAAAACCCATCCAATTTATGGGTGTGCTTACCAGAGAACATGCAACGGCACAGTGTGTATTTTCATTGGTGGCAGTATATCTTGCTATCTCACTTAGAGTAGTGACACAATGTGTAGCATGTTGCCAGTGCTGAGACCAAAAACCACAGTAAAGTTAAATGGACCAGACAAGAAACAGGTTTTCTTTAATCTCTCTGATGTATTTTGTATGTTATTCCCTGTATGAGATACAACAAAGCACAGAAACAGAAATACATTACCATAAGTTAATACATATATAGTAGTTTCAATGAAATAAACTATATAATGTTTACCAAGTATAAGAGACATGAAATTGTGATAATAATAATATTTGATCAACATTTCTTGTTTGGTTCAGAAAACAATGGAATCACAGCACACGATTCACAAAACCTGTCCAACGCACTGTAATCAATAAGAGCCACAACCTTTACTGTAGATCACTTTAGAATAGTGAACAGTACAGTTCAATATATTCATTCACTGTGTCTAACATACACTCAAATGTTGTTTCAAGTGATAACTGCTCTTTTTGTGAATACGATATTTAAACAAGATGCCAATACTACATCCACACTAGTGGCCCCATGCTGTAAGGCTGTAAGTGTCATTAAATGAGTTTAAACATTCAAATAAAATTAATCCGTTTCTAAACAAGCCAGGAAAAAGTAGCTCAGCAAACTATTTTGGCTATGTACATAACATGTTCACAGTAAGCTTCAGTACAGCTACAGTACAGTAGTTTATCAACTAGCCATGAGTGTCGCTGCTATGTCATCAAGCTTCTAGAAACCCATATTTTGTAAAGATGTGTAAATAAATTTCACTCTTTCACACGTTCTGGTGTTCTGGCCTTTGTACAACTAAACTGAAATTGTATTTAGAATTCAAAAAGGAACAAATATGTCAAATGTACACTGACAGTAAATTGACACCACTGACCATGACAACCTATTACATATTACTGGCAACAGGTCGATTTCAGCTTGTAAACTTTAATGTTGAATCCTCCATGTATGCAAAAGACATCAAGTCCCACAGGGTTCTGTGCTTTGACCAATTCTATTCACCTTACATATCCTACCTTTAGGCAATATTATAAGGAAACATTCTAAAAACTTTCCTCAGAAACACATTATCTAATGACATAGTTACTCTAGATGGCATTGTCCTGGCGTCCAGTTATCTTTGATCAGGATATGTCCTGTAACTCCCACATAAAACAAACTTCAAAGACTGCCTTTTTTCACTTACACAACATTGCAAAAATCAGGCATGTATTGCATTTGCTTGCTCTAAAATCCATAATACAATTTAAAATCCTAATATTTATTGCAGCTCTGCAGCTTATTCGGTACAGCTCCTTGTCCTCCAAAAGTGCATCACACTAATCAAATGAAAGATGTTGATTTGACACAGTAGTATATTATTGTGCAATTTTAAGATATCATCACCTTACTGAAGTATTTCCTTTTGACATTATACTTTCATACCACTACATTTACATTGATCCATTTGGCAGAAACTTTTGTCCAGAGCGATGTACAAATCCAAATGAGAGTAAATCAGTATTGTAGTTTCTTCTGTGCATCAACAAGTTCTTTCCTCTTTTTCCAGCTATGTGAGGATGCTGCTAACACCTTTGTATACGGTCCAGTGACTCTTCCAATCCTTGATTCCTTTGTATTTTTCACTGCAAAATATGGGAAACAACATGAAAAACACTGCCTGTTAAACCTTACTGACTGATATTAGATTCATTAAAATATGCATCACACATTATCATTTCTACAAAATAACACTCTAAAAATAAGCAAAAACTTAGCTTTAAAATAATAGTTCACATGTAATATTGTCATATTAGCAAATATTTTAGTTATATATATATATATATATATAATTCAGAACTATGTAATAATGTAATACAACCTAGTCTCTTTAAAACAAAGAAAGATTATTTCTGTTGACTCACCCATTTTGATGTAAAGCAAGTACACAAACCACTGAGGCTGACGCAAGTGGCTGATACGTACTGCGATGACCATGTCCTCTGCAGTCAACTGAAATTACCTCTGCAGTACAGCTGACAGGAAAATGGGACGTTTGTAGACAGCTACTGCACAGTAGCCAGGACAAACTGTCGAAGTCGCATGCATAAGAGTGGAGCACAATTCAACTGTAGCTTCAAACAAGACTCTCTAGCTAGTAAGTATAGTTTTACTTGTGGGTTGTATTTTGTGTCCTAACCAACACACATTCAACCTATGCTGGACACCACCATTTACCAGATAAAAGTTTCACCTTTCTGTCTATTCATCTGCTCACTCACTCCCTCTCCATTGCTGACGAGTCCTATTTCTCTCTATCTTGCTCAATCTCTCTCTCTTTTTTCAATAGGTTGGTTAAATGACATTTTAATGTTGCTATCAATTCATTTCCATTCATGGTGGCAAAGCCAGTTCACCAATACTGGGCAGCATCGGACCCAGGTCTCGCCTTAACTGGATATTTTCCATCAATGACTTAATTTGTTTTTAACAATTACTGTAATTCCTTGAGAACGACACTATAACATTACTAGTGGACAAGCTCTCACTGCTCCACCCCTCCGATTAAGGATGGGCATTTTCAGTAATTTCAATATTCGAGTACTGTCATTACCTTATGAATGACTACTCGATTACCTAGCAAATTATATATATATTTACCATAAAAAACATAATATGGGAGGTCTGTGTCCGACTGGAAACACGAGCGGATCCAACGTTAAGCTTGTGTTTCCAGTCGGACACGGACCTCCCTGACCAAGCCTACTGTTTGGCTGTTGGAGAACATGATATCAAAGATCCTCAATACACAAGATACCGCATTAAAGGTAGCGCCAATGGTATGAAATGGGACACAGTTCCGGTGTCCTAAGTGGGCATTTTCTCCCAACCCCTCCCTCAAGCCAAGATAACTGCCATGAAATGTGAAATGTGAAACTGTTGTTCTTGTTATTACAGCCTATTGCTACACAAAGCTCCGGTATTTTTAACACAAATTTATGGATTACTTGTGCCTGCCAAAAGAATACAACAATAGAGGATACAACACGGATACAATACAAATTTGCGCCTTTTTTTTTTTTAATCTACTAACGACATCTGATCAGCCCAGTACAAACTCATGTCAATTTAATAGGCTAATAATCTGTTTAAGCAATTGTTAAGCAATGAAACAAGTTTTTTTTCCGTTTTAAAGTTTAATCCATGGTTTAACGTATAAGTAAGTCATTCCAAGAATAACTCTGGTCCATCTAAACATCTCGTTATCGGTTGGCAAACGATGTCGGCAGTTTGGCAGATCTTGCGAGAGTATGTCACTGAGACAGAGGCAGGTCTCCAATAAAGTTCATTTTCTCCGGATCTGTTCGTCTGAAAAGTGTAATTTTGATGTCAGAATGTTCTGAAGACGTGCGGCTTGTGAAAACTGGGTCCAATATCTATTTCGATGACTATGGAGCGAAAGAATATGTGATAATCTGTGATCTCGTTCACTTCGCCCATTGGAATGAATACACTCAGACCTGCTTCCATTCTCCTAAAGGTGCGGGGAGGTGGAGAAACCCACATGACACAGATACAGGAAATAAACGGAAATGAAGCGTCTCGGTTTCTCTACCGTCTCTGATGATATGCAAGTTTAACGCCATATATCTTGCACTGCACGTTATTGTAATCTTTTTTAATCAAAGTATTTCCAGACATCACTTTTCCTGTCATGGCTGCCATGGTGCACGTAACGCCAACTGAGCTGAACTATTGTAGCCAAAAACAACAGGTGCGCAGGTGCGAGAATAGTGAAATGCTACTCCATGACATCGACTACTCGAGTACTCGTACCCATCTCTACCTCCCACACCTGTTTGTTTGCTGCCACAGTCTAATTTAAATGTATACATATTTTTATACTTCTCATAATAACACAACAGATCTCTAAAGCTGTGTTCTATGCTGTTGTTTCATTGTGTCCATTCTCCCTCTCACACACAACAAACCTGTCTGTCATGGTCAGACTGACCATAAGAAGAAATCCTGACGATGAACCGTCAAGTTTTTCCTGGCGCTGTCTGTCACTTTACTGCTCCTCTCTGTAAGCCTGTGCTTAATGGCTTAGAGTGTTCCTCCAAAACCGGAGGCTGCAGTTTCAGGACCCTATTTTTTCATGACACTACAATCTAAGGAAGTGAACACCAGGATCGCAATTTATAATAATAAAATTCTATATCATTATTAATGATACACAACCGTGGTCCTGAAGCAACATTTAACTACTAAAGTCTAGCAGGAGGGAAATTTGTATTAAATTAGTATTATAACACGTTATTTCTCTCTCTCTCTCTCTCTCTCAGGAGTCATTGAGGTTCTTTTGTGTGTCCTCCACCTGGGCTCATGTAAAACACTGCATTATGTTAGATCAACTCTCAATTTTCATCCCGTTGTTGCAGCTTGTAATAGATGATCATCCTTTATTAGAGGATCTTTGTCCATCTTATTCAAGCCAACAACTAGATACAATGTGAAGAGAATATGAAAGTATGGGAAATATGTGGCTACAATAAATACTTTGCCATAAGGTAAGAGTTAAGTGAAATACTAGTGTTCACAGTTTGAATGAAACATATACAAACTATGCTCATTTAGAGTAACAATAAACAGGGCAGTGCATGTCAGGAATGTACCAGCACCTGCCTCTTCTTCTGTTTCTGGCCTCATCAATCATCAACGACCACATTACAGTAACACCTTGGAGTATTATTCCTGCACAGAACAGATATTGTCTATACTGAGATCTTTTGCACATCCTGCTCAGCAGGAGTTTTGGTAACACTTTTGTACATAGTTTTTTTTCAGTTAAAAACCTACCTTGCAAATAAACCTTATTTTCTGATTCTGCCTTTGTGATGATGTCATCATCCCTTCCTCATGCTGCTGTAGCCGGACACCCATGTGTCATGCAGTATCCCCTTGCTTCATATTTTTATAGGTAAATAAAATATACTGTTTGTATTACAAGTATTCATAATTTGTTTCAGTGCTATCAACAATTTTAACAATCGACAATAAATGCCCATATGATAAATTATAAGGAACATGGGGAAAACAACATTATTAACTGGAAAGCGGCAAAGAGGTGAAGTGCTGCTGCCTATGGAGGTGGAGCAAGTAGCACGATCTTACACATTACACCTTTAAATATCATAATCTAACAATTAAGTTATTTGCCATTTAAGGTAGAAGCACATACCTGACTAGTAATTTGTTGGTTTTTAATCTGAATAGGCCCAGTTCACAACAATGTCTCTTCTGTCTGGATAAGTCTGGATACTTATGATTATATGGTGATTCTCTGGAATATTTCTTGAACCCATGAGAAAGTATGATGTGATTAAACCGTCCACTGCAGAAAAAACACATGGTGTGATGAGGTTGATCCAACGTTTCAAAGTGGAGCGAAGTGATGACTTAATTAGAACAAAACATGCTTAATCTGCCTTTTAGTATTTTCATAGATAGAATAAAAATTTCACAGACCTAAAACTGTGTCTTAAAGAATCTTTACCCTCTCGGGATAATGTAGTCAAGATTTGTCTAGTCTCAGTGTAGTGGTTCTCATGTGCTGTTTACTCCTCGGGTACAATATGTAGCTACATGTGTAGCCAACTACTACTCACAGCGGTCTGTGGTGTATGCTAATGTTTGGTGTGATGCTAGCTAAGCCCTTATCTGCACCACATAATTTAGCCGGCTAAGCTAGCTTTATTAGCCTGCTGGGTACTTACACTGATGAAATGCCCTCTCGATGGTCTGTTGTGGAGAAAATCCGGTGCTGAGGCTGAAGGTGGTCCGCAAGGTCCATGGGGTAAGTGTCCAGGAGGGGGGATACCACAGGACCCTCCGAGTCTGAAAGGAGGGCCATGGGTTGGTGGAGGTCCGAACGGCGGCGGGCCGTGTGCAGGTTTAACTGGACGATACATGGTCGTGTTCAAGCGGGCATGCTAACTCGTTTCACCGATGGATGAAGGGGAAAACCGTTTACAAGAAAACCTATTTTTTTCCACACAACTTCGCGTGTCTCTCTCCACTGAGTGCAGCAATTGTAACTGCCGCAGGAAATGCAACTGTGGCACAGAAAAACATCCGGGGGAACACATTCAAAATAAAAGTCTATTTTCGCAGTAGTGCAAACATTGTACAGTCAGTTCCTGCTCTTCTTATTTTTCTTGTCCGTTCTGTTTTGTCCCTTTATTTTATTGTTTTATTTCATACTTTTTCTTGTTTACGATTAAGTTTATTATTTTTCTTTAGTTTTTTTTTTTTTTTTACAATTTATTTATTCATTTTCTTACCTCTGACCTATAATTTTCTTATTCTTCTTACTGCTTGCTCAGTTGTTTCTGCATTTATCCTGAATGTGATTTGTGCCTTTTTGACTGCTATAAAAAAAAAAAAAAACGACTGCTCCTTCTTCTTCTTTGAGGTTTTACATCATTTGCCATCTCCTGGATTTAACTACGTCTGAAAATCTTCAAATTTTCCTCAACAGACCAGTTCCACAAGAAAATCAAAGTATCTTCGACCCTGCCCACCTGCTTCACTCCTATCACAGTCAGGTATGCTTTTCAGTCCTGGTCCTGTCAGCCCTGCTCTAACATCCACTGGAGCTGTAAGCCACAGTCAGCCTGATAATAGTTGTCATACTCTCCCATACTTCTCACCACATCATCCCCTAATCACCCAGAACTGGACTTAATGATCTCTCTTTTTCACAGCAGGCCTTTAACACTTCCTTTGTTGGGCTTCTTTCTGTACTTTGATATGGGTTTGCAAGGGAATTTGTTTTCCTTTCTTTTTTGGAAGGGAGGGGGTTGGGTATGGGGATGGAAGGGCTGATGAAAGGGTGGGAAGTGTGTGCATATGCTTGTAGGTGAATATTTTCAACTCCTCAAGTTTTCCCTTGTATTTACTCAGTGTGTTGTACAGTATGAATCCATGTACTCATCATCTTAATAACAAATGCTCCAGTATGTCATGTGATGAAGTCTGAAGCCAGATTAATGGCAGTTTGCTATGATCTTTTGCACAGATCTCTTGAACAGTCAAAATTTATGAGTCGTCTTCAAAACTTTAATTTAAACATAGCACTTCACAGAAACTCAAATATTCAAACCACTGAATGAAAAAAAAATGTTAATATTCTCATTTCAGGTTTTATTGCTTATTTACACATCCATGCAAACCTTCCAACATCCAGTCTGTATGCACACAATCTTCCAGGAGCAGAACAAGATGACATCTCTTAAATAAGTAACAAATGAGTCTCCAGTCAAATCTACTGAAACAAAACGAGGACTGGAACGATGAAGCTCTTTTCAAATAACTGTCAAATTCAATTTAACTAGAAGAATTTCAAGAATTATTATTCATGTAATAATTCCTGTGTCAGATACACAGCAGGTGCATCAACACTGAAATCCGAGGAACCTTTCCTGTCTTTCAAACAAATGTCCAATATAAGGCTAATTTAGTGGCACAATGAGGTCAAAACAGCAGAGCCCAACTGATCGACAAACTGTTTATAGCATAGCTGTTGGTCTGATTATTTGTACATAAGAAGCAAAGAAAACTTTAACACACCAGGATGAAAAAGCATAGGACTACCCTCCCTGTAGTAAAGCATTAGCTCCAGAACAGTCTACAGTGAGTGTGCAAAGTATCTGTGTGTGTTCAGTCAACTTTTAACCATTCTGAAAGTTTTAGATGGTGATGATAAGGCATTTTAAATCCATTCACACGTGAGAGGTGGTGGATGTTTGTGTGGACTCTGCTGCAGTACCTCACACTGTGTCTTCAACTAGTGTAGTGTCTGCCTTGATTAAAGCCAGCTTGGTTGTAGTGCTGCCCGCCGTGTTGGAAGAACTGTTCAAACTGTCCTCCTTGGTTAAAATTCTGGCCTCCTCTCCCTCCCCAGCCTCCCCCTTGTCCTTGTCCTCCTCCTCCTCCTCCTCCTCCTCGGCC
>NW_019524178.1:35225-47485 GCF_002814215.2 Seriola lalandi dorsalis
CCCCCCCCCCCCCCCCCCCCCCCCCCCCCCTCCCCCCCCCCCCCCGCCCCCCTCGCCCCCCGCCTCTCTCGTGATGCCAGCCTCCATCTTGGTGGTAATTGTCATGGTAACCGCCTCCTCCTCCTCCTCCTCCTCCTCCTCCACCATGATACCCAGCATCCTGGAAGCTCCCTTGGTTGTTCCCTCCTCCTCCGTAACCACCTCTACCTCCTCCCCCATGATGACTTCCTGCATCCTGAAAGTGACCCTGATTGTAACCGCCTCTCCCACCTCCACCTCCGTCTCCCCAGCCTCCCTGCACCTTCCCCCCTCTGCCACCTCCTCCTCCTCTACCTCCCCTGTCTCCGTGTCCTCTCTCGTAGCCTCCACGGCCACCTTGGGAGTAGTGATCGTAGCCCCCTCTGCCACCTCCGTGCCCACCCCCACCATAGTGTCCTCCACCCTGGGGCGCATCCTGACGCTTCTGCCAAGTGGGCATCTCTGGTGGAGGAGGCTCAATCTCGCAGGGTCGGCCTCCCCTGTCTGGCACTCGGCCCATTAGAACCTGTGAATAAGACACACGTTAAATGAAGTAAGTTCAGAGGACACTCACTAGTTTCTATCTGTGTCACTGAACATGATGTGTGAAGGAAAAGGCCTTGAAACTAAATTCAACATAAGCTTCAGTTACTCAGGACTGGAGTCCTGACGGAATGCTCAGATATTCAAAGTACATCCTGAATCATTTCTACTTTCCATCTAAACAACACGTTAGAACTCACTAAAAACATCTTTCAATTTGACACTAAATGTGCATTAATATGTCACTGATAATATTCCTCCACAAGTGCATTTCCTCCTGTCTCAAGTTTTAAAAATGAAACTATGTATTTGTGGCCCATTGATAAATATCTATATCCTAACTAGGAAACAATGTTGTTGTCGTTGAGTGGGGGGAGTCGTAAAGTACTGACAGACACACCAACACACACACTGCTGGTCTTGGTCTTTTTAGGGTTTTGCTGCTATAAGAACTACAATCACCTCGTGGTTGTTTCCTCCATCAAACAATCAAGTTACAGGTAATACGGTCACAGTCTCTTCCTTTCTGAGTTACAGTGTTGAATAATAGCCAGAGGTATTTTGCAGAACATTATGATGTCACAGTGAAGTTGACCATTTGGATATAAAATAGTATCACATTTTTCTATCCTTAAAGACATCCGATTTAAATTGTGTCATAATTAGTGAACGAATTTGTGAGTTATGGCGAAAAAAACCTATTTTGTGAGGTGATATATTGCATTCATAGGAACGTGAGATCACCGTAACCTTGAACTTTCACTTTTGACCACCAAAATCGAATCGGTTCATCTTTGAGCCCAAAGCTGTGTCCGAAATCACTCACTACTCCCTACAGTCCACTATATAGTGAGTTTGCCATTTTATAGTGCTGTCTGAATATATAATGAGAATTATTATACCCTATATAGTGAACTCATATTATCCCACAATGCATCGTGAAAAGTAGTGTACAACCAATGGTCACTAACTAAGCAATATATACCATCATGCATTGAGCTTGCGCTGAAAACGGTGGAGAGAAAATGACCCGAGTAGTGTCTGGAAGTGTTTTTTCATTTTACTGATGAGGTCACGACATAGTCCTCTACGTACAACTCCCTGGATAGTGCGTAGAGAGGAGTGAAGGAGTGAGTGATTTCGGACACAACCAAAGTGAATGTTTGTACCAAATCTAAACAAATTTCCTTTACGTGGTCTTGAGATACCACAATCAAGAGGCCAAAATCATGCTTTGGAACGTCACCACGACCTTGACCTTTAACCACCATGAATTTCAATTTCATGAATTTCCCCTAGGGGATAAATACAAAATCTAATCAGTTCATCCTAGAGTCCAAGTGAATGTTTATGCCAAATTTGCAGAAGTTCTGTCGAGGCGTTACTGAGATATCAAAAACCTGTGAGAGCTCGGAGGTTTTAGCACACAGCAAATACTCAAACACCTGTTTAGACAATACACGGGACAGTCAACAGAGAAACACTATTAAAACCCTCAGAATAACATATGAAACACAAAAAACAGGAGTAACCACATTGTGTTTAACTACCTTATTAATAGCACAGGCAGTCTTCTCTCTGATCTTGCCACTGCTTGTGCGGAGGATCTTGGAGAAGTCTTGTCGAGCAGCCAGAAGATGAGCAACAGAGATTTTAGTCGTGGTGCCAAGAGAAGAACGAAGAGGCTGGTAAACTTTGGCCAACTTTTCAGCATGAGTCTGTAAAGACACAAAAAACAAATCATTACATGAAGTCTATCAGTAACATGTTATTTGTTTCTCTTTAAAACATGAATGTCAATCACCTGAAGCTGTTATTTATACGTCATATTATTGTTAGTCATGTAATCTTGTGGGATGGACTATGACACACAAACAAAACACTGAATACATTCAAATGGCAGAAATTCAAGCCAACACAAAATACTTTGAGTAACTACCAAAAACAAAAACATATTAGTTCCATTACAGGTGAGCAGAAGCACATGAAGCAACTTGAGCAGGTATTAAATACTGAAATAAGAATCAAGTTGTGTTGGTGTCTAAACAGTGCTGCAGGAATGATCCTAAAACCCAGAAACCCAGTCCTGATTTCTTGAAGCTTGTACGTCTGTTAAAAACGACCAGTTGCTAACAAGTGTCCAAATGAGACTACAGAGGTCGACGTGATGACGTTTAGGTGGACTGGTGATCATCTCACCAGTCCACCTTTACAGCCTCGCTGTGTTTATACAAACTGTCACTAACTCTGTAAGAGGAAAGGCTTTTGTAGAAGAGGTCAGAGCTAAATCAAACTATAAGCTGAAGTTTAGTGGTTGTGACGTTGAAGTCATGTGACCATGGTGTCATTGGTTTATAGCCTAACATTAGCTTTTTACCTCTGCTGATTGTATTTAGGTTTCAAACATCATCATCAAACCTGTCAGGATCATAAACTGTTTATTCTCTGTAATAATCCAAAAGACAATGTTAAAATCTCACTGGCTTTTAGTGGAGGGAACCAGGGGGATGAGAACATCAGGGTTGGACTATAAAAACACATCATCCTGCAGCACTCTATACAAGAGTCAGAAGTGTAAAAATGATCATGGTTAACATGACACTGACAGATAATTAATCAGCATATATTTTGATAATTGACAAATCTTTTAAGTCATTTGTCAAGTACAAGTGACAAACATTTGACAGCTCTGGTTTCTAAATAATGAGGACTTCCTGCTTTTGCTTTAATTACATTATAGTAAACTCAGTATATTCAGATTTTAGACTGTTGGTCAGACAAAACAAGTCATCAAACATGTGAACGGTGCCAGGAGGCTGTTCCTGTTTCTACCATGATAAGTGATGTATTACAAAGGATGCTAATGTCTATTCCACAATACAGAGGCAGAAAATTCAACTGTGTATAAGAGAAATTAGATTAAAACAGAAATAACATCAATGTTAAATCACAAGTCTAATACCCTGCCTCACCTGAAATCACCTTTCATCCTATTAACCCCACGAGGAAGTTATATAACCCCACCCTTCTGTCTGCATAGCCCTTTCCCTCCAAACCACAAAGACAAAGAGAACCACTGTTGAAGAATGGACTTTTCAAGCCTCATGTTATCTTATTTGGCTGATACTATATCAGTTATTTGATTAACCTTTTGTTGCTGGATGGCTTTTAAATGTGTATATGTATTATGTTCCATTAGATTCCTTTGTTTAACACAAAGAAAGAGATGGTGGATGCACAAATAAAGTAAGTGGAAGTAATGTCAGCTTTATTTACTTTAGTTTATTATTGTTACTGCTGACATTTTAAGTTGATATGTAATTGTACTTATTTTGTCTTCATGTATTTTAATATCTCATGTACAGAAAAAAAAATCATCCATCCATCCGTTTATCCATTATCCATCAACCTAAGCATCCTGATTTGTGACAACTAAAATAATTGGGACGGCTCTTCTGGATCCTGTGTTTAAATGTGTGCTCAACATCAGATGTTCAGTGAGCAGATGCCACCACCTTCATTGTAGTTTTTTCAATCAATATAACAAAGTCAGGGATTATGTTGAATCCAGCTGACTACCTGCAGGTGGGGTAGCTGTCAGATTCAAATGAGCTTCTCTTAAAATAAAAGTTCTTGCAGAAACACAATTTTTTGTCAACAGGTTTTCAGTGTGTGTGTTTACTTTTCCACTCCTTGTTAAACAAACTAATAAACAACGTTGTTATCTTCTCAGCAGAGCAAAGAGCAAACCTGAATGGATAGGAGCGGCTTAACTACTGCTGAACACACACAACATTTACAAAGACTTCCTGTTTAAGATGCTTTATTTGTGTTTCAACGGTACATTGTGGGCGTTTTTTTTAAGGGGTTTAGGAAGAGCCAGAGTTTCCACGTACCTTTGCTCTGTCAGACCATCCAAACGACTGCACAGTCACATCCAGACGTTTCAACAACATCTTCCTCCTGACTTCATACTCATTCACCAGTGCTTGGTTTATAGCTTCAATCTTTTCCTGGAAAAATGAGAAAACAAGCAGAAGAGAACAGTTATTGACTTACACAGCGTTCCACAGTCGTATTACACTTCTGCATCATCTTTCAGTGTTTACCAGGTGCACAGGTCCGAGAGGCTTCTTCAGTAAAGGATCTCCTATGTGATTTGGTGGGACTCGACTTAGGGCTTCTTTCAGCTGCCAAACATGGACAAATCCAATCAATGAAACCACAGTGACAACAGCAGGCATGTGCAGAACTACATTTCCTCTGGGCTTGTACTGCACATCATTGTATTTTCAGGAGAACAAACAATCCTGTGAAAAGGACACACATCGTCATGAAAGGCAATACTAAACCTATGATCACAAAAATGTGTGAAGGGGTTTTTCGGCTTTTGAAGGCAGTTTAAACAACCCACAGATCTGATGGTAGGAGACACATTACAGTCCACCTGCACCGTATGTCTTGGGTGTTACTGTCAGGAGCTGAATGGGAATGGAAACACAGGTTTAACTTTACCGGATGCTGTTCAGTTTACCAGACCAACTGACCTTCTTCTCAATCCCACTGAAGAACTGGAACATGGTAATGTTGGCGGGTGGCTTGGACATGCCCAGCGCCACGCAGATGCCCTTCAGCTCCTGGAACACAGGGCTGCCTGACTCCTGGGCTTTCTTCTGAGGCTTGTTAACCAGGATCATCCGGGATGCCTCCAACTCAGATACCAGGAAGGCTGAGAGAAATACATTTTGGTTAAATTCTAATTCCTGTTAAAGGATGCTGAGATTTCAGAGAGTCATACTTAAACCCTTGCTAGTGCTTTCTGGATTTAAATAAGAGCAACTTGGAGAAAAAAAAAAGAGAAATATGGCACAAACAGTAGCAAACGGAAAAGAGTTATGAAATGGAGCTGTGTTTGATAAGGCATACACACTAGCTGAAAGATCCAGCAGGTATACCAAGATACTCAACTCACAAATCAGATGATGTGATGTATCATGTCAACATGGAGGGTTTCAACATCTGGTGGATCCATGACATGAGGAACTGAGGAACTACCCAGTGTTAATGTGCTGTTCCTAATAAAGTGCTTGCTGAGGGTTACTGTGAGATTATACCTCTTTTCTGGGTGTGCAGGTATTTTTTGCTAGATTTACACACCTGTCTCTCGTACTTATTTGAAGTACATGTACTTTGACGATCTTATGTAATTCCCAACACACTTCCATCCAACTTCCAGCTGAACTTGGGTCTAATCAGCCAGAATAATATCACTCTCAGAGAGTAGAACCTGGTAGACCCATGTGATACGATCCTACCATGCAGTAATAGCATTTAAAATGTGTACTGCCATCAGCCTATGAAAGTAACAAACAAATCAACCGGTCCATATGTCTTAAAGCACTTTCACTTTCAGACAGCAGAACTTTGTATGACACAGGTCAGCACAACCTGCTTTTCACCCACACTGGACCCAATCATTAGACAGCAACATCCCTCTCCTCACCGATAACCCTGAGATTTATATAGAACCATTTACCAGATACAAGTTAAGTTTCAGTTTCACTTCACTGACACGCCTGGGGTTGTCACCAGAACCGATACTTCGGTACCAAATTGATGATACATGGCAAAAAGAAGGGACGGTACCCGTTTTTTCGTGGTATCGAAGGCACCGAAAGCACCGACACGTGACGAGATTGATAGTCACCCTCTTAGGAAGTAACATAAGATTGACATCCTATTGAGGGAGGCAGCTGAATGAGTGCTCGTCACGCTCGCACATCAGGTCTCATTGCGCACGAGCAGGATCGCATTAACTGTATGAGCAACTTATCTCATGGTGCAAAAGTGTCTTACCTCCAAAAACATGTGTAAAAGAACATTTACACTAATTACTGCATCACTGGCAACATTTGAGTGACTCGGAACACATTTAAGCACAGTTTCTCCAGCACATGCTCTGCCTCTGCCCAAGGGAGGATGAGGAACGTCCACTACTAGGCTGCAGTATAGCCACAATAACAAATGGAAGATGGCGACAAGTTCAGGCACACAGCTTGGTCCAGCTGCAGCACCTCGGCTCGTCGAAAGAAAAAGCCAGAAGAATCACATATGGAAATATTTTGCTTCCGAGGCGGCTGGTGAGGGGTTGATTACAGACCTGCAAAAGCCCGTTTGTAAACGGTGCCTTAGCACTTTCCAAACCATAGTTGAAGCGCTGTGCAATAAAAAGTTTACTGCTTTTATTTTAGCAAAGTATTGTTTACTGTAAATACTTGAAGGCTACATGCCACTGTTCATTTTTGCAGTGTCAAAAGTTGTTTCATTTTATTATATCTATTATTTCCACATATTGTCTCAGGGCACTATAGCTGAAAAGCTGTGCAATAAAAAGTTGATTGTTTATATTTCAGCATAGTACTATTTGCTTTAAATTCTTGAAGGCTATATTCCACTGTTCTTTGTTTTTTGATTCATATTTTTCAATAAAAAGGAGTGAAAGAGAAAGTACATGGAATTTATTGTAGTTTATTTATTTATTTATTTTATCGTGGTATCGAAATAAGTATCGAGAATCGTGGAATTTCACTGGTATTGGTATCGACTACTACATTTCTGCTATCGTAACATCCCTAGACACACCCTCTGTTGATCGCCACCACATGCTTGCTCGATCTCTCTCTCTCTGATCTGTTTAATGACATTTAGAAGCCACCTTCATTTAATTAATCACTATTCCTGGTGCCAACGCCAGTTAACCAAACCTAGGCAGTGTTGAAGGAATGAGTATTGTCTTGCTCAGTAGCATCTGACCTGGGTCTGACTCTGATATGGACTAGGGTTGAGGGAGGGTCGTTCGATGTGGGCTGACCTATTCAGATAGACCCCGACACTCAACCTGCATCAGTCTGAATGAGGTATAACTGACAACAGCTGTGTCACTGTTATGTGTCATATACAGAGTGAAAGAAGTAACTGCACACAGGTTGCTTATTCTATCATCTAGTGGTGACTGCCCGCCACGTCCACATCACAGCACACAATATATGACTGTGTAACATTGTATCTCAGGTGGGTGTGGTAAAAAAATCGACATAAAGGGCAACAGACTTTAACCTTTCAGCCATCACGGGTCAACACATCAGTGCTCGTTTCATTAAAGATGCAAACTCGTTAAAGATACAAAGTGCTGTTCTCTTACTGAGCAGCAGCAAACAGTCAGTCCTGTTGAGGAGCCTCTGGGTGATGTCTCCACTGGTGAGGACAGAGTAAGGACAGGCGAGCTCTGACAGCAGACCACTCATCTCCAGCTGGAAGCCCTCCGCCTCGCTTGGACCTGGGAGTGGTAGGACACACACATCAAACATGATGTCACAAGACATACCAATAGTCTGGTTAGATCTCCCGAACATGCAGTCGAAGCAACACAGTTATGTTGGCAACAATTTGGTAAACCTCCAACAGAAACACGCAATTCAGAATTTGTGACAACAGTGATTAAAAATGTCCATAATGTAGACTTTATTTCCTTCTACTACCAGATGAAAGCTTAGCAATCTAACCTGACATTATTACCAACAGAACATAAACCATAGCATGTGTCATTTAACATAAATTAGTATATATTTTATTTTCCATTTCTTTTTGACGGTGTTATCAGTCTTCAGGTGCCAAGAAAAGAAAATGATACACATAGAATCCTTTTCTGTGCAACTCTACATGAATTTCCCCTAGGGGATAAATAAAGTATCTATCTACCTTATATCCTCAGCATCTTCTCTTAACCCGCCATTAGGAGCAATTCTACTGAACAGTGATAAAATGTCTTACAGTTCGTGGCATGGACATTCTCCTCCAACTTGCAGTAGAGTCTGAGCTCTGAGACGATCCAGGCACAGAGCTTAGTAAACTCAGGAGAAGCTGCTCCTCCGCTCAGAGCAGAATCCAGAGCTCCTTCCTCCAACAGAGGGCCCTGGTACCTGTAGTGACACACACACAAAAACAAATCAAACCACAGTCAATCTGAGCCACAACTCTTTGCCTCCTTCATTAGTTCAGCAAGGAGGTGATTATGGGGATAGATATTGGTGTGGGTAGCAAGGATATATTCCTGCCAAAGTCATGGTGTTGCTTCCCGAGAAATATTTTTACCCATCTCAAACAAACGATCTCCACATTTAACTCCACATTGTGTTACCAGTAAGATCTCTACAGAGTTGGAACATTTGTGTGTTTACTTGAGCAAGATCTGGACACCCTCACCTTCAAACTTAACTATGCATTGTTGACCAGCTGCAGCCCAGTAGCAGCAGCGGTGGAGCTGTGTGATGAGCGGAAGTATTTATTTTAATGGTTTCAGACTTGATCTAAATCGTGATTGTCGCTCAGACATGTCATTCTGTAGAACAGCTTAAACATTGTAGGTGAAAGAGTCTTCCACAGTGAATGAAGACCTCCAGTCATCTTTAAAAGAGCGATTTGAAAGTTTTGCTATTGCTACACAGCTAACATTAGCATTAACAACTGATAACTTACAAGTCTTTTAAATTAGTCAGAGAGATATTTACTATTTAATGCCTCACTCCCTCTTCCCATGAGTGGATCAAGAGCATCAAGAGCAGAGTTCTTACTTTGTATGGGCCATTGATACGTGAACATTATTTATATATATTTTGTAAATTAGCACACAGACAGGTGAGCTGAAGAATCTAAGGTGAGCTCTGATGTCACAGATGTGTCTGATGTAGACAAAGACCGGTGAGTCACAGGCTCTCAGGTGAGCTCTGATGTCACAGACACAGACAGGTGAGCAGCACAATCTCAGGTGAGCTCTGATGTCACAGACAAAGACCGGTGAGTCACAGGCTCTCAGGTGAGCTCTGATGTCACAGACACAAACAGGTGAGCCGCAGAATCTCCAGTGAGCTCTGATGTCACACACACAGACAGGTGAGCTGCAGCCAAGTACCAACACCAAAACCTAATTTTAAACTCTGGTTATTTAAGGAAATCCTGCTAATTTGCACATGTACATGATCCACTGGTTCAGGAGCCATGATTACGTCTAAGAAGTTACTAATCATTTCAGCGTATTAGTAATTAACCCAGAAACACTTAATAAATCGTGCATTAATATAGACTGGGGCTAACACTAGTGAGCAGACAGGAATGTGTTAGAGCTGACTGGATCATGACGGGAACATCTCTGCTGACGCAGCTAGGCTCACCACAGAAAACGACCCTGCTAACGTGGTTAACACCGACACACCCGGGTGGACACACAGCTGTGAAGCACATCCACCGGAAAGAAGCCCCGTTACCGTCCCGCTAACGTTAGTTACTACAGAAAATTAGCCAGTTAGCTAAAGCAAGCTACTCTGCACTGGCTAACACAGGAGAGACAGCCGGTGTCTGCACATAATGTTCACACCACGTCACACACATTAAGTTTTTCAACTTACCCTAAATCTTCCAGAGAGACGAGGATGTCATTCTCCATCCCACTACGATGATGTTGTAAAACCACGTATTGTGAAAGAGGGTTTTCTCATCAGCCAGCTCAGCTGATACACGTTTTACTTCTTTTACTTCTTCTTTGGATTCATTGAATACTGTCAAATCAGCTAACAAGGCTCCACCGCCACCTACTGGACCAGGGGTGCAGAAGCAGGGAGGCTAAATCTGCTACTATGTACGTCTTCCCAAGGCTTATTTTATGTTTTGCTTCCTTTGTTGGAAATAATTCTTCCCTTCACTCCTTGTCGCACATAACTTCACACACTGGTAGGCTATCAATTGTGAGCCATATGATCATGTGGTGATATGACATGGAAGCTAATGGAAAAGGAACTAATATCCGAAATAAATTAATAGGTCTATTCATACAATCACCATCTGATGTAATTTCAGTTCCTTTGATCACATGACACAAGTGCGCCCTCAACTTGCCCAAAAACTGGAGATCTGGAGACATCACCATTGCATGCAGCCTGTATGAGAGTCATGTAGTCAACAAGGCAATAAAATAAAAATGACGGTTTGTAAAACAATACATTACATAAAAAACATGCAAATGAATAATATTTTATTAGCTGTAATTACAGACATTCAGTCCCATCACTAAAAATGTTGATTCATTTTAATATTTTTTCATATGATGCTTAAAAATATATATACACAATGTTATTGCTGACATGTAAAAGAATTAATAAGAAATGTGATTTAGTAAAAATTCATGAAGCATTTTATAATTTGAGAAAAACTGCTTTTGTTCATGTCCCAAAACTGCAGATTCAATGTTGACATACATAAAGAGATTAATTATTATTCACTTAAATAACACTAGTGAAATTAGAGAATAAACTATAAAAAACAATGCAATTCTATAATGTTATTCACACAATTCAGTTGCATATATCAATTATCATTCTTGTAGTATTATAAGAAATACCTTTTTCATTTTACAGTCCAGAGCTAATACATCAAAGTAGCTACAGTCTGAAAAAGGACCATGTAAAAAGGGGTTTGTCCTGATTGTGAATACTTCAACAAGACTACAAATTTACATAACATTCACCCGACTGAGTGCATCGATTTGTCATCAACGTTACCCTAACACAAGCACAGACTTGAGCTCTATAAGCAGTAAGTGCTATTTGTTGGGGTAGTGTTGCTGATTCCGGTTTCCTTAGAAGCTTTCATCAGGAAAACCATTCCAGATCATTTATTGTTGGATTAAAAAATCCATTTTGAAACTTTTTTTGCAAGTCAGTGCTATTCCCCTAACATGAGCATTGACGTGACTGTTGAATCAAGTAAGTGCTACTTGTTGGGGCAGTTTTAACTGACAAAATCAACTAAGTGCAAGGGGAGCCCTATTCTCATAGGAATCCAACTTGGATGACCTCAAATAAAGACACTGATGATTCTTTTGTTCATAAGTGCTTCTCTTTGGGGTTGTCCTACTTGTGACATGTTCTGCCATGGAAACATCTGCATGGGGATGATTGAAGAATCTCGAAATCACTTCTACATCCATGGGATTTTAAAACCTCAGTAAGAGATGCACTTCAACTTTACTCACCTCCTTTAGAGAAAATAGAAGAAAGTGCTTTGAAGTTGGGGTGTGATTCTTCACTAAATTATTACATTAAGTTCTTCATGGTAATTGTTTTTAAAAACTTTCCATTTTTAAGAAACTACAAGTTTACATAACATTCACCCGACTGAGTGCATCGATTTGTCATCAACGTTACTCTAACACAAGCACAGACTTGAGCTCTATAAGCAGTAAGTGCTATTTGTTGGGGTAGTGTCGCTGATTCCGGTTTCCTTAGAAGCTTTCATCAGGAAAACCATTCCAGATCATTTATTGTTAGATTAAAAAATCCATTTTGAAACTTTTCTTGCAAGTCAGTGCTATTTCCCTAACATGAGCATTGACGTGACTGTTGAATCAAGTAAGTGCTACTTGTTGGGGCAGTTTTAACTGACAAAATCAACTAAGTGCAAGGGGAGCCCTATTCTCATAGGAATCCAACTTGGATGACCTCAAATAAAGACACTGATGATTCTTTTGTTCATAAGTGCTTCTCTTTGGGGTTGTCCTGGTTGTGAACTACTCAGAACGTATGAAGTAAGGCAGTTTACTTCCTTTTTACAAGACAAGTGCTTGAATTTGTCACCAAGATTACCCTAAA
>NW_019524179.1:0-1080 GCF_002814215.2 Seriola lalandi dorsalis
CACACACACACACACACACACACACACACACACACACACACACACAGGGAGCTGCAGGACCCCAACAACAAAGACAGAAGAAAAGGTTTCTTTCTACCTCGTGCACACCAGTGGAGCTGTGGGGTGAAGGTTCAAACCAGCAACCCTCTGTGCACTGGGCAGTCTCCCACACCAAACTAGTGTCTTGCTCAAGGACATGAGGACGATCGAGGTCACAGCCGACCAGTGGGAAATCGTACAGCATCATAACTGGCAGCGGTCGCATTAAGAGTGCGGTTCAGCATCGTTTGTGTAACTGTGACAGAAAGTTGCGTCGATTTTGTGTTTTTATTGATCAGAGCGACTTGTGATTGATGTCCGCGGTGACACAGTTTGCTGTTTGACTCATTTACTTTGCCGCCCCGGGGCGGCATTTACATGAGCATCGATTCAGCCTTCCCACATTCACGGTCAGAAATATCATAAAGAGCGAATTGTGCTTTCTTCAGAACACAGCGGACAGCAGGCGAGAAGATGAAACTTCACACCTACTGTGCCGAGCTTTTACACAAAGAAGAAGTGGACTCTGTTTCTTCTTTACACTTTACTTCCCTTTCAAAGTTTTGGTTTCGTGAGCGACGATGTGAGAAGTTTGTTTTTCCCCCCTAAGTCAAAAAGAGCAGTGTTGATTTCCTAGTGAGGAGGAGGGAAGGAGGGAGAGACAGAGAGAAAGAGATTGAGATGGGAGGAAAAGGAGAGGATGAAATGAGAGTGGGCGGAAGAGAAAGTATAAGTGAAGAGGAGGATGAGAAGTGCTGTGTGAAAGAGAAGAGAGAGGAGAGAGAGAGTATGAGGGGAAAGGAGGAGAAATTAATGAATGATAGAGCGATGAAGAGGGAAATGTGCTGGTTGGTGGACGGCCTGTCAAACTCACTCAACACTGAATCATCGGCTCTTAGTGTTATTACTATGACGTGAGCAACTAGCCATGTTAATATAATGAGTCAAAGACACGTTGATTACGATGAGTCAGTGTGAGAGGAGGCGGCAGAAAAACAGCGGTGACTTCATCTGGGCGGCCGCCGCTCCGACAATGTCCTC
>NW_019524179.1:1510-2226 GCF_002814215.2 Seriola lalandi dorsalis
GCCTGATGTTAGTGAGTCTTGTTGGTTTTATGACCAGTGGAAAAGTGGCTGGATCGACTGTTTCCCTCATCCAGTACTGGTGCTAAGCTAAGCTACATACATTTCAGACCTATACTGGAGAGATGAAACTGAGACAGATTCCCTTATTGAACATGGAACAGAAAAGATATTTTCTAAAATAACCCTCTCTGGCTAAACTTACATCAATTTGCACCCAGCAGCAGCAGCAGCAGCAGCAGCAGCTGTTATCAGAAAACGAGCTCTGATAAACCCAATGTTCATTAAGAGCACATGTCCAACACCAGATAGCAAAGTTAGTGACTAGCGGAAAGTCTGGCAGTTAAAAAGGCAGATAGGAGCAAAAAGGAGAGTGAATATTAGACTTACTCAAACACAACTCCAGATCAACGCTAATATTGTTCTTTGTCTTTGGACGTGTAACCAGGGAACTGTTTGCTAACCTGAGCGCCTTACCACCTTTACAAAGTGATGATGTCACAGGTGTATGAGATAACGGGTGAGTTAACATTAGCCTTTTTCTAGACTTTTTAACTTTCTAGGCATTTTTAATTTTTACCTGGAGCAAGTTTTCTTTCTCCATGTTTTCGTACTTCCGTAAGTCTTGCTCGGAGGTTTCGTCATCCGGCCGACAAAATTACTTTCAGGACTGTTTGGAGCTAATTCCCTTGGAGAGTCGGCACCAAAACAACCACATC
>NW_019524180.1:0-961 GCF_002814215.2 Seriola lalandi dorsalis
AGGAGGAAGTGAAACAGAGTGAGAGGATAAAAAAAGACATTTAAACACGAGGTGTGTAAAGTGTAAAGTAAAAGTGACACGAAGCAGAAAAACCTCAGAGAAACAGACAGAGAATAAACTTGTTCAGGAGCGAAGAGTTCGGTTCATACTGAAACAAAGATGTCACACTGTGAGTCATGTGATTTCTGCTGGATCCTCCGTGAGCTGAAGACGTTTCACATGTTTAGTTTTTACAGATAAAATAAGAGCGAGATGAACAGGAAACACGAATAAAAACAAAGATATTCTGTACGTGTCAGAGTCGAGCAGTTTCCTGATTGTGAGCGAGTTTATTCACACAGTTCCCCCGAGGACAAGAAGTAAAACCCTTCAGTGTCATAATTCAATAGAAAAATTAATCACTTTTTAACTCTTCCTCTGACACGAGTCTTTTACATCCTGGTACTTGATTTTAAAGATCTCGGATGTTTGGGACCAACCTGCACTTTTATAACTGAGATCCTCCACAAGAAACAGTTCGTTAGTTCTCTCATATTTGACTTTTCTTACTGGTTTTCTGTTTTTATCTTCGTTTACATATTTTATCATCCACTGTTCTTCTATTCTCTTTTTTCATTTTCATATTGGCCCTTATTTTATTGTGTTATTTCATTTTTTTATCATAAAGCGCTTTGATTTCGTCTGAACGAGTGTCACAAGATTCACATAGGAGATAAAAAGTGATAAAAGTGATAAAAATTATTTACAGACACATTCATCTGTAATAACAAACATATAATGCAAATATTTGAGCTATATTCAAAATAAAAGCATTATCTACATGCAACTAGAAAAACAAGTTAAGCACTTTGAGCTACAAGTCTTGTATGATATTTTATATTCATCATTATTATTATTATTATTATTATCATCATCATCATTATCATTATTATTTTATTATTAACCAGCTGATTACAGGAAC
>NW_019524180.1:6312-7281 GCF_002814215.2 Seriola lalandi dorsalis
TAAAAAGTAAATGTGACCTGTTGGGAGTCCTTCTCCTCTGCGAAGCTGAACTCCACATCACAGACTTCCCCCGCTGCAGACATCCAGAACCTGCTTTCAACTAAATCCAGCTGCTCTGAATCTGTTTTACAGTCTAATCAGATCCTTTTAACAGTTAATGTGAGCCACTAAGATTTTGGTGCACACTGTTTTTCAAAGTCTCTAAAACAACTTTGGATCTTTCTACGCCTCACTGTTAACTTTCCTTCCAGCTGTGATTGTGAAGGTTTCCTCGCTGTGGACTCTGGACTCAGTTCAGGAAACTGCACTGCAGAGTCAGCTGGAAGTTAGACGGAAAAAAGGAAGAAAATAGTGGGTTGCATTCAAGATCCACGACAGCAGTGTTTACGGTGGGTGTTTGAAATTCTCAATGTTCACTTTTAGGATTACACACACCAAGTTTTTCTTGAATAAATGTAAATCAGTTTTCACTTTTTTGTGATTGAGAACAACAAACCTTAAAAAAAAGTATTTACTGTGTCTGGTCTTGTGGTTTTGATTGAGACTGTTCATAATAACTGTCTCACAATGAGCATGTGAAGACATTATTTAACACTTCTGGAGCACGACAGGGGACTGTGAACAGACAGGGGACTCTGAACAGACCCTCCTCTGCTGGTTGAGGATTTAGAGTCAAAGTGCAACCTGAAGTGTATAAAACAGTAACCTGACCAAGATTGAGGTAGATGTGCTGAAACGACTCACTTCCTGATGGAGTGTAAACAGTGACACCTGCTGGCAGAATTTCAGTCCTGCATTTACATGGAAGGATTGCTGTTAATGCAAAATCTGACTCAAAGCATACGTGACTGCTTTCATGTCTGATCAATAGTTAAGATCAAAGCACCTCCCTGAACAGATAAAATGTCAAATTAGCACACAATTGATATTATTATTATTATTATTATTATTATTATTATTATTATTATT
>NW_019524181.1:0-1795 GCF_002814215.2 Seriola lalandi dorsalis
CTCTGCTCATCTGTTCCGACTGAACATCTAGACTCGGTCCTGCAGAAACCCGAGCTTCTCGCTCTGGTTTCCTGTCGCACGTTCACCTGGAACCTGGTTGATCAGTCGGGAATCCTGATATTTTCTTGCGTGGGAGGGGGGGGCGTCTCCTCGATGCCTCGTCTCGTCTGAATATCCCACAATCCTCTTTGGAGTTTCATCATGGAGCTTCAGAGCGCCACCGCCGCCGGCCTCCCCGGCCCCCTGTCCCCCGGCCCGCTCTCCCCAGCCTCAGACTACGCCGGCCCCTTGTCGCCGTCGTCGGGCGGGCCCGGCCCGTCCCACCCCGCCAGCCCCGGCCTGGGTCCGAGCCCGAGCCTCAGCCCCGGCCCCGGATTCTCCGGGCAGGCCGCCTTCAACTACAACCAGCTGGAGGGGAGGTTCAAACAGCTTCAAGGTAAGAACATGGCGCAGACGGGAGCCGTGGAAATGTTCCCAGAGAGGGAACAGGGGGAAGGAGTGATGGCGGTTTTGGTTGCAACACATTCTGCAGCTTAACCAGACACAGTGACACGGAGGGAGTGAAACAGTAGAAAGAGGCTTGAATTCCTAGAAACAGCTTCAGGAGGTCGAGAGTCTGAGCCAGAAAAACCTCCCGTGAGCCGCAGGAGAGAAGCAGCAGCAGCTTCTTAAATCAGTTTGAACAGAGAAAAATACGTTTCAAGAAAGTCACAAAAACCTGCAGCTGAATCCACTTTAATTCAGTTTTTACACTTTAATACAGATTCAGTCTGCAGATGAAGAAAAGTAAGAAAACCGGATGAAACGTTAGAAAAGTTTCTGTGGTTGAGTTGATGTTGAATCTGAAGTGAAATCAGAGTCGTTGTGGATGATTCAGCTGCTCTGACTTTATCTCAGTAAACTCAGAGTTTCAGCCCCTCCCTGCTGCACACACAGCCCTGCTCTGATAACGCTGATCAGCTGCGCCGGGGCTGCTGGGTATTCAGTGCCTTGCTGAAGGGCAGCGGGGAGGGAGGCTGCTGATGGGTGACGTGCTGTTTCAGCTCCCACACCCAGATTCTGTCAGAGAGTTGTGATCAGCTGGGTGTCGGCTCGCTGACACACGTCCTGTTGCTCATTTTTTCTTTTAATAGATCATCCGTTCATCGATAACCCTGAACCTGTCTCTTATACACATCTCTATAAAGTTTATTAATGAATTACACAGTATCGGATCAGTTCGTAAACTCGCTGATACCTAATCTAGAATTTAAGGCCCCATATTATGTTGCGTCACCTTGCAACAGACAGTAAAGTTTTACTGATTCAGGATCTTTTCTCAGGCTCTTTAGCTGCTAAACGCTGAACCAGGTTCACCAGCAGAAAACCAGATCAGTGACGTCAGAGCGACGGTGACGCTTCAGACCTCGTCCCGTAAAGATCTCGGACTCTGATCCGCTGTCCTGGTGTCTCTCTGTAATGATCTGCCAGACTAAAAACCGTCTCTGGGTGGAGTTGGCGCTTTTTTAATCAGGAGGTCAAAGGTCGTGTTTGTGACTGTGATTTAACAAGAGAAGGAGAAGTGAAAGAAAAGTTTCAGTATCATGCAAAAACTTCAAAGGAAGAACGAGGGCGTGGAGACGTCCTCACTTTCACCACCTGCTGCTGATGTGAAAAACTTAAATTACTTCTTCATACTTTTACTTTCAATAACTGGAATTATTGATCCAAATAATCAACAATCATTATTGACTTTGTGCTTTACAGTAAAATCTTCTGTGTGTTTCGTCCGACACGTTCAGGTTTCAGTCTCCTG
>NW_019524181.1:3389-5085 GCF_002814215.2 Seriola lalandi dorsalis
AAATAATCTCCCGTCCGCCTGAAAACATGTCACATGACCAATCATGTACACTGAGCACGTGCGAGCAGGTGTAAACAGGAAGTAGATTGTCTCCCACAAAGACAGTTGCAGCATTAAAACAGAGAATGTAAGTGAACAACAGCTGCAAAGACAACAAGGTCAGTGACACTGTCATTCATCATCATGTAGTATTCACCACTGGTAGTCCAGGCTGATGACAGCCAATCAGGAGAGACCGTGGGTGTGACCTCATCGTTTACAAAGGTCTCACTTTCTATCCATCCAGACTACAACACAACCCCAGAGTTTTCAGAATAAAATACAACCCCAGAGTTTTCAGAATAAAACACAACCCCATAGTTTCAGAATAAAACACAACCCCAGAGTTTTCAGAATAAAACACAACCCCATAGTTTCAGAATAAAACACAACCCCATAGTTTCAGAATAAAACACAACCCCAGAGTTTCAGAATAAAACAAGGTCCAGCAGAGATTCTGAAAGTCTCTGTTTAAGGCGAGGAGGAAGGAGAAAACGTAGCAGAAGAGATGCGTGTTAAGACTTAAATGTAGAGTGGACGTTTCTTATCAGAGGAGATAATTGAATTATTTACACATTTAAATCACTTTAAATCTGCGAGATACACTGACCAGATGAAAGTAGAGACGACGACTGTTTAATACTTAGACCTGACTCCTCTGGTGTTGTCTGTCAGAGTCTCTTCATCATCATCATCATCATTAAAAGGATTTAACGCTAAAACTAAATGGAGAAACACTTTGGTGTAAACTTACCGGCAGGCTGAATTTAGCTGGAGACTAATGGAGCCTCATCGACGTGATGAAGCCCAGAAACCTTCAGCATCATCATCATCGTCCTCCTCCTCTCTAAAAGTAGCTCGCTGGCTGGAGGCCAGGTGGAGGTGGGGGCCGTCAGCTAAGAGCCGTTTAGATTAATGAGCATCTTGAAATGTCCCGTAAACTCTCGGGGTCAGTTGTAGATGGATCGGGTTTTTCTTCGATCCAGTTGGAGCCTCGGGATTCTTCAGCGCCGTGTTGTCATAGGTTCCTGGACAGATGTTGTGTCGTGTCATCGACGGGTCTTTTGACTTTGACTTTATGTGTTGATTTTAAAGAGGAGCAGGTTATCTGTTGTGTCATCGTTAAGGTTCCTGAGGTGATAAGTTTTACTGCCCAGGTAAAGGCGGGTTTACTTATTGCTCAACAGACACATTCCAGGACCCGAAGGCGACGGCGATCACAGAGGTTATGGATGGATGCTTTAGTTTCAGAAGTTTCTCCAGATGTTTTGATGCTTTTATGTGAAATTGACGAGAGTTTTGATTCTTTACGTTTGTTATGATTTGAATCGAAGGAGTTGTCTCGAGTCGTTCTCCAGAGAAAGAAAGTGTTTGGTGCGTTTTAGTGTTTAAACCAACATGGACCAGGCCGATAATCGGCGCATCACTCGTTCTTAGTCCTTTAACTCACGGGACGTCTGGAGGTGATTATTGTCACAGAGCAGTTTTTATCTCCACAGATCAAACCTTCAAACTACCGTCAGGACACAAACTCAGAACCATCAGCGGTCTTTAAGAAACGCTGACGGTCCCTTGAATCCCCGTCTCGTCTCACGGCAGACGACCCTCAGACTGATAAATGGGTCTGGGGGCCGGTCATACGAGGGGGGGGGGGGGG
>NW_019524181.1:5105-7000 GCF_002814215.2 Seriola lalandi dorsalis
GGAGCGCTCGGAGGCCGTAAATCCATGTGTGGCTCAAGTGGTTCAGAGCGGCACCTTCGCATCCTGAAAGAGCCGGCGGTTCAGTTCCCAGCGGGGGGGTGAATATGGAAGCGGCGGGTGATTAGTGCGGTTCAGACGAGGGAGGGAGGAGCCGAGGAGACGCTTCCTCCTCATTAGGGCCGGTATTGACGGAACGTCCCCGGATAGAATTCAAGCAATTATGGAGGACAACGAGTCGTCACATCGCCAGCTGAACTGACTCATGGGAGATTTTCATACAGAGCAGGTCTCAGTTACAGAGGCCTGTTGGCAGCTGACTGATAAACGCCTCAGGGATCAATTTCAGCTTCATTCACCAGGAAGACGTTGAACTCAGAGTCTCTGTAACCCTTCGGCCCGTCTGATAGTTGTTGTGATATTATATTTGATGATCAGAGCTGATCGCCGCCGTTTGTCTGGACTACAACTCCCAGAATCCACCTGTAACGATCTGGGAAGAAACGATTAATATTTAATTAGTAATTAATAGATCTACGGATGGATGGATGGATAAAATGATGATGATTTGAAACATAGAAAACAAACGTTAGAGACGTAAACGACTCCATCACGTCACATGACCTCCACTCGTCACAGACTCGTCATACTGCATCATTACGTCGTTGTGTTTTACTCGTAATCACTGATCTGTGTCTTAAGGGCGCCATCGCCATCGCCTCAGGATTCATCTATCAAACTGCTTCACGTCTCTTTTCACATTTAAATCATCGAAGCAGAGAATCAGTTTAACCTCAGACTGCAGTCCTTCATCCCCCTCAGGGATTTTAAATCTTTATTATTATATTATATTTTTTATGACTCTTATTAATCGTGTCTCGTCGTGTTATTTCTGTTTTGTGGTCGTCTTTTCTTCTTCTTCTCTTTCTTTAAAAACAGATGTCGTTCTGAGTCAGACGACCTGATTGAACAAAGATTTCAAATACTGACTTCAATTTTTAAATTCAGCGTGCGCCCGGTGTTACTTCCTGTCGGACCTGTCCATCAATAGGAGCCTTTGTTTTCAGCCACGAGGTGGGCGGGGCTTCACTCCCGTCTCCATTAGGTTTATTGATTGGTGATTCAAATATGAAGATGTAACAGAAATCACACACACACACACACACACACACACACCCACACACACACACAACCAGCATCCCCCTCTCCTGCTTCTGTTGTCCCGAGCCAGCCAATCAGAGGACGTCTCGGTTGTTTGGGAGCCCCCCCGAGCTGCGTGTGTGTGTGTGTGTGTGTGTGTGTGTGTGTGTGTGTGTGTGAGGATTAATAGAGGGGAGGGGTGTGTCTAACATGGTCTGGAAGATAAACCACACTGTCATCTCTCTCTCTCTCTCTCTTCCTCTTCTCCTCTTTCTCCTCCTCCTCTTCTTCATCAATGTTTCATGAGATTCTGCCGAACGGCTGTCATTACCCCCCCCCCTTCTCCTGTCCCCCCTCCTTTCCTCCCTCCATCCATCCTCTTAGTGAAATGAAAAGGAAGCGGCCGCCGTCTCGTCCTGATAAAACTCGCACAAAGGCGGGATGAGGAAGGGCGCCGCTCCTCCTCTTCCTCCATCCTTCATCATCAGTGTCAGGCTCTGTTCAGCAGCTCATGATGCTCTTATCACCAGATTATAAATATAAATATCAGATCAGATAGAAACAGTTTGTTTGAGCTGAATAATGTTATTAACACATTTAGCATTTAGCATTTAGCATTTATATCCAGTCTAGAAACAGTTGATAACGGTTTATAACTAGTTCTTTATGAAGTGACTGTGCAGGTGAGGCAAAAAAACAAAACATGGAGGACTTAATGTTAAACCTCAACTTAAAAATAATTAATATATGGGGGGGCG
>NW_019524181.1:7162-7328 GCF_002814215.2 Seriola lalandi dorsalis
GGGGGGGGGGGGGGGTCAGCAGGTTCAGTTAAAGAGAGTGTTTGACATGAGCGAGTGTCTGAGGAAAGAGCTGTGTGTTTTCATACAGAGTGAGGAAGACCAGGGAAACACCCTGTGTGTGTGTGTGTGTGTGTGTGTGTGTGTGTGTGTGTGTGTGTGTGTCAGA
>NW_019524181.1:7661-12297 GCF_002814215.2 Seriola lalandi dorsalis
CTTCTTCTTCTTCTTCTTCTTCTTTTAATATTTGCTGTCGTTACCAAAATGTTGCTCCGCCTCAAACTTAAAGTAGATGAGTTGAAGTTAATGATAATAACGTCCGTCTCTCTGATTATTGACGAAGAGTTGGATCAGAACCTGCGGCTCAGGATGAAGACGCGTCAGCTGATGAACTGAACCCTGTGACCTGGAGGAAACTTCTTAGATGATAATGATGATGATGATGATGATGATGATGTATGTCTGTGACACTGTGATGCTGTTTCATTAGCATCACAGTGTCACACACACACACACACACACACACACACACTCGTCCTGCAGTAAACAGACTCTGGTTAAAGTTAACATGCCGACTGTAATGAAGGAAAGTTGATTTATATTGGCAGCGTTGAGTTTAAGTGACGACAGACGGCCGCTCTGTAAATGAGCTGTGGTTTTGTTTTTGACCGTGACGCTGAACAGCCTGTTTTACAGCCTGTTTTACAGCCTGTTTGTCTGCTGACGAGTTTTAGAAGACGCAGCATGAAGAGAGAGAGAAAGAAAGAGGAAGGAGGGAGGCATGGAGTCTTTATTCAGCTGTCAGAGTGTGAAAGGAACAGCAGGCGCACACACACACACACACACACACACACACACACATATTAAAACTAAAACTTTATTAATCATAAAAGCTGTTTTGACAATGAGAGTGTGATAGAACGGTTTTGGCGTGAGCAGGTGTGACTATTAGATGTGTGTGTTAAGAAAACGTGTGTGTGTGTGTGTGTGTGTGTGTGTGTGTGTGTGTGTGTGTGTGTGTCAGAGAATGTGATCTTATCTCTGGTCTCGCTGGTGTGTTGTAATGACCTGCAGCAGGAATGTAAATGTTCAATGGGCTTGGCTGCTTTTATCAGAGTGTGTGTGTGTCTTGTATTAATGTATGATTTGTGCATCTGTGTGTGTGTGAGGTCTTGGAAGACTTTGGACTGTGTTGAGCTCGAGTTGATCCCGATCCAAAGTCCTTTTACTGCGTCTTGGTTTGGTCCAGTTCAGCCGACAGGAGGAGGAGGACTGAGGTCTGGGCGTCCACCTGTCCGTCAAACTCTGCTCTCCGTCTCCGACTTCTAACTGGGACTAATCCGAACACACAGACGTGAACACACATCGTTAGCTTCAGTTTCACAGTGAAACAGCGACAGTTGTCTGTGCATTCATGTGTTCACTGCAAACACAGCTGCTGATTGCTAATTCAGCTACTTTTACTTGTGCTAGTTTGCCAAACTGTAGCCCACAGCTAACTAACTGAGGCTATGCTAACATGACAACAGATAAAATTATAATAATAATAATAATAATAATAATAATAATGAGTCATAAAATCCATAAATATCGAACTTTTTTCTTAATCCATGGTCAGGAAGTTTGAGTGACATGACGTGATGTATCAGCTCAGTCAGGATCAGCCTGAGCTGATCCTGAGTCCCATTCATATCAGTCATGTTTTGTAACTGTAAAATGACTTGTCGGTTTATTTGAGTGTCTCTTGCCAACAAACTGTCGGCTGTTTACCTGTGCTGTTACCTGAGGCTCATCTGCTGTTGTCAGGTAAATTCAAGTGGAAACCTGAGTGAAATCAGAGCCAGGTGAAGCTGATTTTAGCTGCACTGTCTGACTCAGCTTCTCTGCACCAATCAAAACACAGCTTCATGTGTCAGTGAGAGGAGAGAGAGAGAGAGCGAGAGAGAGGAAGAGGAGGGGGAGAGCGATCATTAGTGTTTTCTGAATGAAGGTCAAAAACAAGCTGCATCATGTTTGTGTCATAAACTTCCTGCAGAGCTGCAGCTTTGAACAAACCAGGATTCGAATCTGATGCAAACACGTCACAATTTATCAACTGGATGTTTCTTCTCATCCTCGGCTTCTGTTGCACAAAAATAAAAACTACACAACACCCGGTCAGGTCTCCCAGTCCGAGATCCTCTGAAAGGAAAAACGATCAGCACTCAGGCTGCGTTCACAATCATATGTTTTTTAAAAACTGCGCTTTAGAACGATCTCCGTCCAGACGAGCTTGCATGTGCCGATGTAAACAGGAAGTAGATTGTCTTGGAACAGCAATGGCAAAAAGTAAGACAAGATTTCTTTGCTTGGGCCGACGAGGAGGAGGAAAGAAACGCACGAGGTGAACCGCAGGAAGTGCTTTTACTGTGGTACTGCACTCTTGTACTGACCGAGTATTTTTACCTTGTGGTAGTGGTATTTTTACTTTGTACGTTTAAGGTGTCGTGGCGGCGGAAAACATGGATCGGGAGTCGCCACAAAGCAAATGCGGTGACGTATTCGAGCGGCACCGGGAGCACAACACGTCATGACCGGTGAGATCCAATCAGAGGGCGAATGTGGAAGACTGCCTCAGAGATTTCAAAATAAAACGGGATCAGCAGCGTTTCCAAAAGTCTCCAAAACTCCAGAGTCCAGAAGTTTTAAAACACTAATTGGAGTAATTATCTTGTCGTTACTGCTGAAGGCCGGACTGAACCCAGAGAAGGGAAACAGTCAGTCAGTCAGCGGGACATATGGCTTCAGTCAGTTTAACAGTCTGATCATCAGTCAGTCGGTGTTCAGCTCTCAATGCTGCTCTGTTCCTAATTCTGGCTCGGTCTCTCTGATGGGAATACACTGCAGCGCTGCGTTAGAGTGTGTGTGTGTGTGTGTGTGTGTCTTCGGTCGGACACACACAGTGTCTCATTCACATCCATTCACTTCGCCTCGGCTCTCCTCACATTTCGGAGAAAGTCACAGAGGTCAGCGTGTGATTGGCTGAGACTCTGACAGGCTCAGTATGGTGCCCTGTGATTGGCTGAAAGGTTCCTCAGACTGAGACGTGATGTCGACACTGTTCAGTTCTGTGGTGTTTGTTAATCCACACTCACGCTGACACCTCTCCACAGATCTTGTTTAAAACAGGATCACACACTCGGATATTCTTTTGTAAACCATCAAAGGAAACTCTTTATGTGGGTTATATTTATTTTCCCCAGAGCTGTGAATCATAAAACATGACGTTACTAATTGCGTGTAGATTCACCTCAGCCTACGTCTGCAATGTAGGCTGGGTTATAATGTTTTCATTCAGACTCAATAAGCATAGATTATCAATACTGTCGACATAGATCAGTCTGAAAATGTCAGAAACAGTCACTTGAAACAGGCTCTTCCTCCAGGCTCCTGACCCTTAACACTGGTTCAATATACAGCTGCAAGTAATGATTATTTTCATTGACCTTCACTATGTTTGGATCAATAAATGAAGTGTTTAGTCTGTGACATGTCAGTCAAAGTATCTACATATCTACAAATCTTCATATGGTGGTTGAAGATTTAATTTTCTCTCCATCTGTTCCAGCTGGTTTAACACTATAAAATAAAATACAATGTGTTGAAAGCAACATGAAGTTCATTCATATATTGTAAAGAACCGTTACTTTATTTCATGAACATGTTGTTGTGGGACTGTTCAGCAAAGAGGCAAAAATAAAAGCGTCTACGAGCAAAAATGATTCAAATCAATGTTTAAATGAAACAATGATGTTAGATAAATAAACATGTTCTCACCACTCTACGTTAAAAGGTCAGAATATTTACTCATAGCTAACGTTAGCAGTCAAACTGCTGGGCAGCGTCCCACCTAAACATTCATCTTCAAGCTAACAATGACGCTAACGCTAAACGTAGCATTCCACTGAGATAAAGCTGTTCTCTGTTGAAGGTTCAAGAACGCTGCTCTGTCTGGTCAGAGCATCGAACACATGAGGCCTTTTACCTCAACAGTGAACACACACACACACACACACACACACACACACACACACACACACACACACACGATCATATAACCTTATCAAAATACACACTTCCAGTTTTGCACTTCCAGGATTCCAGCATTCCTGATCTCCCAGAGGAGGAGCAGGGAGGCCGCCGAATATTACCATTACTGTGTGTGTGTGTGTGTGTGTGTGTGTGTGTGTGTGTGTGTGTGTGTGTGTGTGTTTAGTTAATGTCATGCGATCCACCGTGAATGGCCCAGAACTGGGTTGGATTTGGAAACACACCACAGACATGGGAGAGTGAACAGAGCCGTGTGTGTGTATGTGTGTGTGTGTGTGTGTGTGTGTGTGTGTGTGTGACCTCAGTGTCTCTGTCTGTTAGTGGAAACAGATGTTTGATATGTTCAGTCTGTGTAACACAGTCTGTTGGCGACGACATCAACTAACGATTTTCATCATTGATTGATTGACTTTTTTTTTTTTTTTAATTAATCGTTTAGTCTGAAACGTCTGAAGAGACAAACATGACGTCTGCAGACATTTTGTTTTGTTCAAGGAAAAGTCAAAATACCAAAAGTGTTTTGACTCCACTGAAATACGACGAAGAGAAACAGGAAGTTCTTTGATTTTGAAAATATTAGTTTCACTGTTTTCGCTTCGATTATATTATAATTATTATATTTACTGTTCAATTTACATATTGATGCAGCCTTCCTCCTGCTCCTCCTCCTCCTCCTCCCGCTCCTGCTCCTCCTCCTCCTCCTGTTTCCATGGAGACCGTTGGTTTGCTGCCATTAGCACTTGCAGCGGTTTAACTGACTTTA
>NW_019524181.1:13578-14693 GCF_002814215.2 Seriola lalandi dorsalis
CTGTTACCGCGAAGTTGTCATCTCTTCCCCCCCCCCCCCACCCACCCCACCCCCAGGTGTGCACAGGTGTGACGTGTGTGACGCAGTTCACCTCTCGCCTCAGTCACCTCTGTTCGATGGATGACGCGTCTCCTCTGGTCGTCTGTATTCCTCGTCTTCCTCTCCCTCTTTTTCATCTTAATTTCCCTCTCCTCCTCCTCTTCTAGTTTATCTTCACATGTGGGATTTATGGAGGTGTGTGTGTGTGTGTGTGTGTGTGTGCGCGTGTGTGCGTGCGTGCGTGTGTGTGTGGGAGGTGTGTGTGTCTTTGCTTGTCTGTGCACGTTCACACCTACAGAAGGAAGCTGTAAAAGCATAACTAACTGCTCCGACATTTCCTGAAAATCCCACACACACACACACACACACACACACAGAGAATGAATGTGTATATTAACACACACTGTCTGGACTTTATCTGTGTGTGTGTGTGTGTGTGTGTGTGTGTGTGCTGCTCCTCAGGGTTTTGTTGCCCTGAGTTGAACCTCTCAGGCGTCGTTGTCTGTCCAGTGATGACCTCTGACCTTAACCTGATCTATAAATGAAGGGAGCTGATTGGTGGAACTAGTCTGGTCTGGACTCAGCTGTGGAGGGAAACTCCTGTTCCTTTCCTCTAGTGTCCTTTCATTTCCTTTTTGACTTTTCAATGTTCTTGGAAGAAGAAAAATTGTTTTTTAAATAAAGTTATTTTATGAATTTAAATGATACTTCATCAGCTGCAACAGTAACGAGTTGAAACGTCCTCATCTGTCCTCACAAACTATGAGGTCACTCTGTGTGTGTGTGTGTGTGTGTGTGTGTGTGTGTGTATTGGTAGTCTCTATGAATTCTTGTCATATCACAACCTTGACTTCCCATGATGCATCACAATAGCTCTGTGTGAGAGTGAAACATTCACACGGTGATACGAGTAGTGATGCAACTCACATGATGTTCAGGCTGCATTCCTGCTCCATTGTGTGTGTGTGTGTGTGTGTGTGTGTGTGTGTGTGTGTGTGTATGTGTGTGTGTGTGTGTGTGTGTGAGAGATGCTGATTTAAAGTGGGTGGAGACATTGATTTTTTTTTTTTGTCCCA
>NW_019524181.1:15196-16929 GCF_002814215.2 Seriola lalandi dorsalis
ATCGACCAACTAACGAACATTTTCCATAAACTCTGATTCTTTAGTTTCAGTTCATCATGAAACTGTTGGAGTCAGACTCTAGTGGTCATCAGAGGAACTGCAGCTTCTGGTTCTTCATGTCTCAGCCCTGGAAGTTGCTGCTTGTGTCACCGTCATTAGTTTGTCAAATATCAGCTGATATTTCATCATCAGATATTTTTTTAAAAGTGTTGCTAGGAGACGTGTGGTTGTTCTCTGACGGTCACAGTCTGAATCAGCTGTGAAATTCAAACAGCAGAATGTCGCCTGACGAATGAATGATTTATAACATAAATGTACCCTCGGTTTGTTTGAACGTAACTTGTTTTTTATGCTTTCACGCTGAAACACATTAATCTGCACATCATCTCTGGAGCTGTAATTGATTAATTTATCACGGCAGAGATACTCGGTTGTGTCAGACCGCATGTGTTTCATTTTGACCAAAGATATCTTGTTAATAGGTTGATATTGATCAGTGAAAACCTCCTGGTCCCAGGTCTGGACGCCTCTGCAGCTCTGCAGAACATCAGCAGAAACAGGAAGTTAATAAAGATGATAAAAGTATTTTACTGCTCTGAGAAACAGACGAGTCGAGGTCCTGATGCTTTCACCTCACAGATGAGTTCAGACCTCAGACTGGATATGAAGACAGTTACAGGAGTTTAGTCCTGGTGCAGGTTTCTCTGCTCTGAGTTACAACATGGAGCTGACGGCTGAGGAGAAACTGCTCTGATCTCAGACTCCTCGAGCTGCAGCTGCATCTTTCAGTATTGGTAATAGAAATGATAGCACACACACACACACACACACACACACACACACACGGTTCAGCTCCAACACACACAAGGTTCAGCTCCAACACACACACACTATGAACATTTGCTCCATGGGTGTGGCCGAGCAGTTTTTGTGTGTGTGTGTGTGTGTGTGTGTGTGTGTGTGTGTGTGTGTGTGTGTGTGTGTGTGTGTGTGTGAACACTTTTTCCTGCTGAGACAAGCATCTGCTTCTTTTTCAGCACAGGAAGGGGAAGCCCCCCAACACACACACACACACACACACACACACACACACACACACACACAGAAACCAGTCTATCTTTCAACATATTATTAAGATTGTATATGTGTATCAGTTGAAGCTGTTGTTAGTAACATTCAGCAACACACACGAACCAGAGGATTCATGTTTTACTCATTTCAGTCTCACCACCTTAAAAAAAACAGAAGATAATGTGACTAATTCACAAACTCATTTTCAAATGCTTCACACAAACTATTCAGGTTTTTCGGGAGATAAATAACATCCACAGAAAAACCGTGAGACGTTCAGGAAGCGACAAACTAAACGGGTCAAAAAAAAAAAGGAACAAGCAGGATGTTTGTGAGTGACTCTGAAAATGACCCTAACGACCTTTAGGAGAAGAAGTCACGTGACCGGCCTCGTTCGTGGTGAAGAGCTGGTTAAATTTAGGGAAGTAAAGCAGAGTCTGGAGCTTCATCTGTGAGATATGTGAGTGTGTATGATAAATGTGATGAAGAACAGATGGAGGTCAGTCAGAGTCCAAACACAGACGGAGATAAACCAGAGTTCACTTCATATTCTTCGTTGTGTTTCCTCACTGTTGTTCGGCTGCAGGCCGCTGGATTCAGGGAGGTGTACGTGATGGAAACGGGAAACAAAGCCGCATCATCTGCTGATTATTTCAATTACA
>NW_019524181.1:18724-19924 GCF_002814215.2 Seriola lalandi dorsalis
AGATATTAAGTTCTGGATGTCGGAGGCCTCTCTGCAGCTCAGTCGGGACAGAGCCGAGGTCTCGGTCGTTGGCTCTGAAGCTCAGAGAGAGAAACTCTGCCCCGGAGCTGAACCCGAGTGAACGAGTGAAAAACCCCGGAGTCGTCTTTGACTCAGATCTTTGAGCTTCACATTAGAAACATACTTCTCTCTGCTGGAGCTGCAGCTCGGCGGAGCACATGACTGTTCGCCGGCCGCCGCTGGAATTTAGAAACAAATATAAAATGTTAGTTATGACCCATCAGGCTCCACATGGGGAGGCCCCTGAGAACATCTGACCTGTTGTGTGGAGGTCGGCTCGTCGCAGCCTCTCAGCTGATCCCGGGGCCTCATTTAAAATGAATGGAGACTGTGAATCTGCTGTTTTTGCCCCAGAACTCTGGAATAATTCATCTTTCATCATTATATCGTCCAAGTCAACAAGAACCTCCTTTATATGCCCTCGTTTTGTTGATCCGATGTCTGTTTGACGCTTTTTGTTGCTGAAGAACTTTATGATATTAGTTTTTAGTTTAATGATTAATGAACTGAAAGTCTGAACCCTTAAATAAAGCTCATTATAGTAAATACAGGAGGTGCTAGTGTTTCATTATTCTAGTATACAGTCATTTTGGTGACTGTAGTATCGGTTTGTTATTGTAAACTAGTGCTAACTAGTGCTAACTAGTGCTAACAAGCTAGCTGAGGTCTCTGTCTGTGTTGGGAGTTAAAGAGCTCAGTCTGTCATTTCTTAACGAGAGATCGAGTCTAAATCTGAGTCTCCAGCAGCTGAAGATCCTGAAGGTTGAAGTGGGTTTTGAAGGGTCAGTGCTTGTGTTATCAGCCTGCTGTGACCTGTGACCTTTGACCTTTGCCCTCACTGCTGACTGCCTCAAAACATTCACTGAACAGAATCTGAATTTGCTGTGGAAAAAAGAAACGTGACAGAAATCACTGGAGTGTAAAGACGCACATGTTTATCAGCTGTAAGTGTGTGTGTGTGTGCGCGCGCACACGCGGGAGGGGTGTTGGGGGGGTCATGCCCTCTCCTCCCTTTTGCTGTCAGGTTTTGCAACTTCCTCCTGTGACTGGTTGACATGGCAACTGACCCGAGATTCAACCGAGGAAATGCAGATTTCAGTATCTGTAGAGTGTGTGTGTGTGTGTGTGTGTGTGTGTGTG
>NW_019524181.1:20308-33117 GCF_002814215.2 Seriola lalandi dorsalis
CACACACACACACACACACACACACACACACACACACACACACACACACACACATACACGTACAGTCAGAGGAAACAGGTAGAGATCCAGACACACCTGCAGATCAGAAACAAGAGTCTGACGAACTAATCCTCACTCAAGGTCTCCTTACTGACTTTTTCCAGGCTTTAAATCACTTTTCATGAGGGAAGAAAAACAATATAATTTCATCTTTCACCTGAAACAATGAAGAGACGGAGCTGAAACTGACTCTGGATCAGTGTTCTGACTTTATTTGAGAGTCGTGTCTGTTTCTGGATTTAGTTTTTACTTTAATTGAATCTTTTTTTAAAAAACTTTTACCACATGTGAGCTGGATGTTGTTTGTTCTCACTTGTTTTTGTTTGTTTGTTGTTTTATTTATTGTTTCTCTCTCTGTCTCTCTCTCTCTGACCCGGTGTCTCTCGTCCAGATGAGCGCGAGGCGGTGCAGAAGAAGACCTTTACCAAGTGGGTGAACTCCCACCTGTCCAGAGTGTCCTGCCGCATCACAGACCTCTACATGGACCTGAGGGACGGACGCATGCTCATCAAGCTGCTGGAGGTCCTATCAGGAGAGAGACTGGTGAGTCACTGTCTGCGCTTTTATTTTGAAAGAGGAAGTGTGATCATGTCACAGCACACGGTTAAACTTTAGTGCAAAGAGAAAAGAATCGATTTAGTTCACCATGAGATCATGACACGAGTAAAAATAATTTAGATCAGCTTCTTCAGGGGAAAAGAGTCAGAGTCCCGTCCTGAACTCTTGTCATCTTCAACTCTATGACTTATTTATACGATGCATCACGACTCTGATGAGAAAACTCTTGGTCTCTACTCTCGCTCTCTCTTTTACCTGGTTGAGATGTGTATAAGAGACAGTTTCACAACCTGTCAAACACACGCAGAGAGAAAACACAACCACACAGTCAGACAGGAAACAGAATTCACTCTTTCTTCTGATTGTTTTACATTTATCAAAATAAAATAGCATGAAACATAAAGTTTAACCCTCGTACAGGAAGTGAGGAAAGAATGAACAGAGGAAAAACAGAGAGAGAGAAAAGAGACTGAAGTAAAAAGCAGTGAGCCAGACTGATAGTGAAGGAGCTGCAGGATGGAGGGAATAACAGTGGGGGAGAGAGTGGGGGGGTGTTAGAGTTGTGAAAGAAGTCATTGAGTAACTCTGAAGATTAACATGGAGCCAAAACGCCTCCAGACGCTGCAGAAGAATCTGAGAGCGAGCGGCTGTTTCCACACCGACAAGGCCGATCGTTTAAAGGATCGTTCCACTTAATACAGCTGGGGTTTTTTTCTCCTTCTTTTCTTTCAGTTATAACACATTAGATATGTTTTTCTATCTTCACCTCAGCAGCACATTAACACAGAATAGATTAGATTAACTTTATTTATCCCACAACTGGGAAATTAATTTACCACAGCAGAAAATAAACATCTATAGAATAAAACATCTATGGAAATATACAACAAAAATATACCAAATATACCCTAATAAATACAATATACACAATACACACGATATGTACATGGAAAAATATAAGAAAGAATAACCCTGGTGTAGTTCTGTATGTTTCTTATTGTCAACAAATCCCTTGAAAAGACTCAAACTGACAACGTGTCAGTCAGTCCGTGGATCTCAGCTCCAAGTATCAATTCAAGTATTCAATCGTGTACATGCAGTACTCACGTATAGCAGTAGGGGGCAGCAGCGTGCATTCTGCTGAGTGAGAGAAGAAGAAGAAGAGTTCGACCAATCATAGCGCTCGGTTCAGTCCACCTAAATTTCAAGCGGGAATAACTGACAAACGTCAATCATGTCAACACAGCAACGGGAACAGGTGTTGCCGCTGTCTGGCTGCTTCCTCAGGTGAGGGCGGGAATTTATCTCCTCTGTAAAGGTAAACAGGCTGCGTCGGATGTGGAAAGTTAACAGTGTTAAGTTAACGCAGACCTGCTAAACCTGTTAAACTGTTTTACGTCGATAACGTTAGCCTAACGTTACGTAAAGTGCAAGCTAGCTAGCTGGCTAGCTACCAGACATTTTCATATTTCCCCTTTAAAACAACACGGAACCTAAAATGAAAACTTTATTCTTGAACTATTATGATCTTTTTCTTGTAAAATCATGAATTTATTCTCATAATATGACTTTTTTCTTGTAAAATTTTGACTTTATTCTTGTAATTTGATAACTTTATTCTTAGAATATTATGACCTTTTTATATATATATTATGATCAGTTTAATCTCTAAAATTCTTTTTTTTTTTCCCTCATTGTGGCCGTAATACTCCCGTAATATTGCCGATGTGTCACAGCTTGTTAAACCTCTTCATAGTCGATTCATATGTTGAGGAACATGTCACCCAGAGCAACAGTGTGTTTTACTGATGGTGTCTGGAAACAATGGAGCTCAGAGGAGCCAGAGTCATCAGGCTGTAGGAGACATTTAAGGTTTTTCATGGGATTAGTTAATAATAAAAATATACAAGACGTCACCAGATGTCTTAAATGATTTGGATTCATGTAGCTTTAAGTTCACTGCGCTGCCAGAGTTAAACTGGGGGTGTTGAGGTTGCTCCAAACTAAAGGAAAACTGGGAAGCCCCCACCTCCGTGCCCCAGTGTGACCGTTCAGTATAAAAACAGCAAAAACTCAGATGCTGGAAATTCCCGCCTCACATCAGCACCGCACTGTTGATGGAGGTGAGATGATTGTGTTTGGTGGTGAGTTGCTGTATGAACCCACCAACACTGCAGCTCTGTGTGGGTTTATTCTGCCACCAGCACCATGCAGTCCAAAATATCTTTGGTCCGAGTCCAGATCCTGAATCACCAGAGTAACTTTCCCCCGGCTGCTGTTTATGTGTCTGTGTGAGGACAAGCAAAGACAGCGGTGTTATTTTTGGACCAGGTCCTGGTTGTAGTGTGGATGGAGAACATGTGGTGTGGACGGCTCAGTCATTTATTTTATTGCAGTTATGTATTATTTCTGTTTCTTGGTTTTTTTTGGTTGTATTTCAAGGTCGACATACGATGACTCGTTTACAACTGTGGACTATCAACGAGATGTCAGATATTGGAGCTCCAAATGAACATTACACAGTACAATAAAATGATAACAGGGTCTGTGGCAGTAAATTACAGTGGAGCCTCACCTGAGATAATGTCCGTCCCTAACTTAATACGTCAAGATGATTTATAACACTTGTCAGATGAAACACATGGTACGACTCCTCTGATCCACCAAACGGCTCCAGCTGTCTTGACTCCGTCAACATGTTGTCAGAAGCTGTTTCCTGTTTCAGACCTGGAGTATGTGACACTGTTGGCTGTGACGGCATTTTGTTATTAACAGAGGTTATTTCATATAAACGTCTCTTGCATCAGTTAAACATGAGAGGATGTTCATGGAGCTGGAGGGAGTGAATAGAGTTAAAATGTAATAATGAGGAGGAAGAGTTGTATTTTCTTTCACAGCTGCATCACTGATCGATTTAAAACTAATTTGCTGTTGAAGCCTCAATTAGTCACTGATTCATTTTCTGATCTGTTTCACCACTGAACATTATTACAGAGGAAATTCTGTTGTGCAGAGACAGTTAATGACATTAAGGACATTAAACTGTTAAACTGTTTGTCCAGATGCTGTTTGTAAAAAGTTTATTGATTCATGAAAGAAAATGAAAATCAGTAATTATTATTACTATTATTATAATTATTATTATTATTATTATCAGAATATTACTGTGTTTTTTTTACTACTTCTGTCCTGGTGGGTTTATATCATAACTGAGTCATTCACATGTTATTAAACTGATTACAAAATGTAAAACAACGCTGGTCTGCACCTTCCTGTAGCATTCACTTTCTGCTGAGTTACTGTTGTTGTTTGTTTGTTGTTTATTTTTCTGTTGTGTAACAACAGAGCTGTCAGACATCTGTCATATTCAGGACTCTACAGTAAAGTAGGTTACCACAGCTTTAAATCCACAGTGATCTTTCTGTCTGAGCTGTAATGTTCAGCATCAGTTTGTAACAGTGCAACTAAAGATCGTTTATTTCGGCGTGCAATAACATTTGATTCCGGACCGTAGTTTTGTTTAATTTGCCTGCAAGTTATTGATGTTTGCAGATTTTTATTGGTCCAAGTTTTAACAACAGCTTCCTTTTTTGGGATGTTTGTATTGAGGAAATCCTTTGAGATTATGATTTATAAAAATAAAAGTTGTTCTCTATCATACTGAAACTTTCAGTGGGAATAAAAACTATCAAAACAAAAAGTGTCAGTTTTGAAACCGGTCAGCTGTGTCTGCAGCTGTCGTCTTCTTCCTCCTCAGCGTGAAGCTGTTCACGCTTCCTGGTTTTCGACGGTTGTAAATAACCTGAGCTCTGTTTGTGTTTCAGCCCAAACCCACCAAGGGCCGGATGCGGATCCACTGTCTGGAGAACGTGGACAAGGCTCTGCAGTTCCTCAAGGAGCAGAGGGTCCACCTGGAGAACATGGGCTCCCATGACATCGTGGACGGAAACCACCGCCTCACCCTGGGCCTCATCTGGACCATCATCCTCCGCTTCCAGGTAAGAGGCCGCCGCGCAAGTTTGCATCCCAAGAGGACGTGAACTTACTCAGGCACATCAGAACATTGCACAGGTGATATGGGTCATGTGGTCTATCAACTTTGTTTGACGGTACATTGAACCATTTTGCATTCCAAAATCTTAATTGAATCCTCTGTTGATGATTAACCTAACCAAATGTGGCATCATCAGGGGCACCATCATCCTTCCCCTGTAGTTTATGGTTTGCTATCACTATTTTGCATCCCAGTCACATTAAATGTCTCAAATGGGACATTACTTTTAACATCCAAATAACAGACTGTTTGTGTGTCCCATCAGAGCCTCCTGCTTACAGTGAATTAGTAACTGTTTGATTTTGCCTCCCTAAATAATATTGAATATAATATAACACATTTTCACAAATTAGTGGACTGAACTGTTTTTTTCTGTTTTTTATAGTTTTCTGGAAGGCAACTATTCCTTAGTAGGATCCCAAAACAAGCAAAATGAGTACAGTCTATCTGGGTCATTATACTTATTTTGCATCCCAAAATAATTGAGTTCAAATCGGTAGGATGAAATCTGGACAGAGAATGAGCCAAGTAAGAGTGGATTCACCTTGACTCCATTCTAAGATCGTGGACTGCATTTTTATTTTATGAGAGCAGAGTTTGACGTAACATCACTTCTAATCCTAAAAATGTGACTTATTCTTAAAACTTTAATAATTTACTGAAAGATTAAGATTTGTCAGTTAAATGACTTAATATTTTACAGCTCCTTCACTTCAATAGTCCTGAGCTTCTTTATCTGCTTCAAACACACTGATCTCAGTGAATAAGACCAAAACAAAGACACTCAGACTTGTAACGTGGTTTTACTGTATGCTGATGGGGTTGGCGTGTCACCTGGTGATGATGTCATCAGTAGGGGCGGCGAACAGTTGGGGAATGGGTAAAAAGGATTTAGATGTTTTTTAAGCTCTGGGGATTAAAAAAGTGTTTTAGTGGTTTTAAATCCTGCGATGGAGGAACGAGGGAAATGGAGCCGAGTAACAGAAGGATTAGTGTGTGTGTGTGTGTGTGTGTGTGTGTGTGTGTGTGTGTGTGTGTGTGTGTGTGTGTGTGTGTGTGAGATATATGCCTGGTTTATGGCCCAGATGTGTTTCACATTTCTGTCAGACTGAAGCTGATGGATGTCAATCAATGAAGGTGAGATGTTGTCTGGTATTTCTTCAGGACCAGGACACTTTTGGAAGTAGAGGACATTTTTAAAACGTGGACAGTTTTAGAAAGTTTGGACATTTTTGGAAACTGAGGACATATTTAGAAAATGAGGACGTTTTTGGAAAGTGGGAGTATTTTTAAAAGGGAAGACAGTTTTAGTAAGCATTAACTTATTTTGGAAAGTGAGGACATCCCGAGACAGTAAGGACATGTCCTCATTTGCTGAAAATATTTCCACTTTCTGAACAACTTCAGAAAGCGAAGACGTTTTTGAAGTGTGACAACATTTTGTCTGGTCTTCAAAGAGCTGTTTAAGGACTCAGAGTTGGTTTTAGTGAATGTATTACGTTAATGAATGTCCTCACAAGTATGGAAGGTCAGATGTGTATGTCTGTGAGCGCGACAGTGAGGACGTTTGTGTAAAGTGAGGACATTCTGGATGGTCATAGCTTTCTTTAGCAGGTGTGTGTGTGTGTGTGTGTGAGAGATGAGGATGTGTTTGATTGTCTTACATGTCTCATTGCGGATTAAAAGAAAAGTCTTGTGTGTTGGGTAATTCTGACTTTGATCAGAGCTCTAATGCTGCGTTCGAGGCCTTTTGGAGGGAAATCGGAAGAAAAGCAACCAGTTTTCAGAGCCATTTAATGTGTTAAATGATGCAGTGATGTCAGTGAACTGTACACTTTACTCTTTCTTGTTTTTATGTACAGTTTTATTCAGTAAAATCATAATAATCACTTAGTAATTAAATACAAGCTGAACATTCGTCTGCTGCGTTTGTGGTGGTTTTTCAACCACAGTTTGACTTTCGACATGTCAAACAAAACAAATTCATCTGTTATCCCTTTATTTTTTTATCTTGGTCATCACATCAAGTTTAACCAGTTTGACTTTAAAGAAAACTATGACGATGATGTTGTTTTATTTCATTTTATTTAAGATTTTTGACTTCATCCTGGTCATGGTGTGTTGTATTGTGTCTCAGATCCAGGACATCAGCGTGGAGACGGAGGACAACAAGGAGAAGAAGTCGGCTAAAGACGCTCTGCTGCTCTGGTGTCAGATGAAGACTGCAGGGTGAGACTCAGACTACATTTCCCATCAGCCCTGGTGTCTCGTGTTCCCTTCTCTAAAGTGGATCTGTGAAGCTTCTAAATCTGACCTCATTAAAGGCTGATGAAGGCCGACAGGCTGCTCACTGCTGCTCCCATTAGTTTAATTGCACTGACATCACCTAATGAAAGTGATGTCACGTGATCATCTGTGTGTGAGCGTCTCACGAGCTGTCATATCCTCTTCCTGCCCAGGTATCCAAACGTCAACATCCACAACTTCACCACCAGCTGGAGAGACGGGATGGCCTTCAACGCTCTCATCCACAAACACAGGTAGAAACCTGAACGCATCACACTGTTGGGTTTGTGCAGCTGCACCACTAAACACAGGGTTTCTGAAGGCCTGGAAACGTCCTGAAAAGAACTGAATTCATTTCCCTAAAAGGTATCAAACTGTAAATGTCATTTACAAAGGTCTTGAATATTTTTTACTTGAACTTCTGGCTCAGGAGACAGATGTTAGGAAGCTCATTGACTCATTATGGACCAGAGCTGAAACCTGAAACAGACACGAGAGAACTACAGATGTGATACAGTGGCTTCATTCAGAGCCTCTGCGCCACATTCATTCATCCATCCATTGATCCAGGTCACATTAATTGATTAAGATTATTATATCATATTAAAATATTACTAGAAATTAATAGGAAACATCTGTGAAGTCCAGATAAAAATGTTCCATAACTGTCCCTAAATGAATGTACTTCATGAATAATTGTTGTCCTTCCTTCCTCCTTTGCTCAGTCTCGACATGAAAAGGAATTAAATTGATTCTATGTGGTTTTACAAAGGTCGTAAAAAGTCTAAGTTTTAATTTGCTGAGCACTGAAACTCTGAAAAGCCGCATGAAACAGTTTGTGTATTTTAAAATCTTCCAGTTTTGAGCAAAAGGTGGAAAAATATACAAGTAAAAAACAAAGAAGAAAAAAAGAACATTCATCACCAAAGAGACAGAAACAGATTAAACATCTTTGGTTCGTCACAGTGAAAACAGTCAGTAAACGGTGAGAAAACAAAGTGAGAAAACAAAAAGTCATGAGAATTAGATTTAATAAATGATGAAGATACACAGTGACTCCACCGTCCTCCTCCTCCTCCTCCTCCACACTGTTCTCTCTGTGTCTCACTGCACAGTCTTTTCTTTAACGAGAGTCTCAGCTGACCCGTCAGCAGACTCGCCCTCAAGCCTCTGACATTAACACTGTAAACTTTTCTTTATGCACGTTGAATTGAAAGAAGCTGAAGTTCAGCGCTTCAGGGATTATTGATCCTTTAAAGGTTTTGTGTTTCACTCCACATGCGATCACTGCTTTCATTTGTCACATTCATCCACATCTTCTTCCTCTTAGATGGCAACATTACAAAGCAACTAGAAGGTCAAAGGTCAACAGTGATAACTCTGACCCCAGAAGGAAACAAATGAGCTGAAAATAAAATATTATATAATATATTTGTTTTTTTTTTGTTTGTTTGTTTGTTTGTTGTCTTCAGACCGGACCTGATCGACTTTGACAAGCTGAAGAAATCAAACGCTCACTACAACCTGCAGAACGCCTTCAACCTGGCCGAGCAACACCTGGGCCTCACCAAGCTGCTGGACCCCGAGGGTGAGAGGACACACACACACACGCACACGCTCATACACACATATACATCTATATTCTAAATGATTGTGTGTTTGCAGACATCAGCGTGGACCACCCTGATGAGAAGTCCATCATCACCTACGTCGTGACCTACTACCACTACTTCTCCAAGATGAAGGCTCTGAAGGTCGAGGGGAAGAGAATCGGAAAGGTGAGGAGCTGATCACATGACATCAGCCGACATCAAAGGACCGTTCTGTTGTTGTTTATCTTTTTAACACCGTTCCTCTGTGTCGCGCGTCGTCCAGGTTCTGGACAACGCCATCGAGACGGAGAAGATGATCGAGAAGTACGAGTCTCTGGCGTCCGACCTGCTGGAGTGGATCGAACAGACCATCATCATCCTCAACAACAGGAAGTTCGCCAACTCTCTGGTGGGAGTCCAGCAGCAGCTGCAGGCCTTCAACACGTACCGCACCGTGGAGAAACCACCAAAGTCAGTAAACGCTCCTTCGCAGCGTCCAAATCATCAAACCTTGGTAGTCGGAGCCGAAACGGCTCATGGAGGATGTTAACGCACTTTAAAACTGATTTCTGCCTCCGATTAATGTCAAAAATTATTCGACTTCTCAAAGTCATAAATCAGTCAAATCTGAACACACACACATGAAACACACACGTTTAGATTCAGTGTCTCTTGTCCTTTCAGAGAACATCTGATGTCCATCACATATAACGCTCATGCATCAGCTTAGAACTCACTCTTTATAACTGCAGAACTTCCCTGAGAATAATCACGTTTCAAAGTTTTCTTCAGTGTCACAGGGACTCAGAGAGAGTCGTCTGGACATCCATGTGTTCAATACAAGTGGGAACAGCTAACAGCTAACAGCTAATTCAGCTGATAAGACATGAGAAATGAGCCGGAGTCTAATGAGATGCCACCTTTAGTTAATTAGAGAAAACTCTCTGCTGTGTGCGACATGAATGTGGTTAATTAAGACTCGCACAGTGTCATGTAATGAATCCACTGAGGAAGCAACAACAACACTTCACACTGATAAACAACTGACCCTTGCAGTCACTTATACGAGGCTAACAAACAACTAATCTGAAGGTTCTTATGAACAGAATGAAAACAAACACAAGTCAAGTGAAAGTAACAAACACACACACTCCCTCCTCCTTCCTTCTCCTCTGAGTCTGAACCAGATCCTTCAGTTTGTCCTTGAGTCATCTCAGTGTTTAACCACAGTTTTCCTCCCACACAGACACAAACAGACCTGGCTGCAACAGGAATTCATACAAACAGCTGCAGAACTAAAATTAAAAAAATGAAATAGTGAATCAGTTCAGACCCTGATTTTTGTTTTGGAGCTTTGTGCTTCAGCTTTAAAAGATTCACAAACATATTTAGGTTTTAACGAATTTCAGGAAATCTCTTGTTTATTTAGTCGATTCACAGACGCCTCAAATCAGTTTGTAGTTTATGACAAACAAAACAACAACATCAGATTAGCAGCTCGGCAAATTAATATGAACTTTGAGCATCTTAAAATGTTCTGGTTTTGTTGAGATTATGTTTTGATAATAATATAAAAATAAGTGATAAATTTATTTGTATCTCACCTTTCATACAAGAAGTGCAGCACCAGGTGCTTCACAAAAACAAAACATGTTGAAAACATCGATGTAAAATGTCACTTTGAGGCCACAGTTTGTCGTTCTGTTCAACTCTAATGTTTGAAACTAAAACTTTATGATCAGCGTCTGAACACCTGCTGACTCTCTGTCTGTTGTGTGTGTGTGTGTGTGTGTGTGTGTGTGTGTGTGTGTGTGTAGGTTCACAGAGAAAGGAAACCTGGAGGTTCTTCTGTTCACCATCCAGAGCAAGATGAGAGCGAACAACCAGAAAGTTTACACTCCTCGCGAAGGAAAACTCATCTCTGACATCAACAAGGTGACTACACCTGCTGTGATGTCATCAGTCATTGACCATGTGATTACAGACGTTACAAATGTCTGGATTTCCTCAGGAGTTTGATTTTGATTTTAACAGTTGATGCAGAGTTACGGTGAATTTTATGTATTTGTATGAATTTAAATCAAACAATTTAAATTAAACATATTAATGAAAAATAATGTGCAGAGATGAAAAGGTAAAAAAGCAATTAAAATGTCAGTTATATGTAGTTTATAAGAATTAGACACATATTGTGTGTGTGTGTGTGTGTGTGTGTGTGTGTTAGGCGTGGGAGCGTCTGGAGAAGGCGGAGCACGAGCGGGAGCTGGCTCTAAGGACGGAGCTGATTCGTCAGGAGAAGCTGGAGCAGCTCGCCCGACGCTTCGACCGCAAAGCCGCCATGAGGGAGACGTGGCTGAGTGAGAACCAGAGGCTCGTCTCCCAGGTAACTCACGTGCACCGTAGGCGTGTTTTTACCATGTTGTCACATCTAACTTTGTAGATTCTTATCTCTAACACATAATAAATAATTGATAAGTTCCTTTCCTCTCTCCTCTCCTCGGTTCCTTTCCTCTGTCCTCCTCCAGGATAACTTTGGATTCGACCTCCAGGCTGTTGAAGCTGCCACTAAGAAACACGAGGCCATAGAAACAGACATCGCAGCCTACGAGGAGCGAGTTCAGGTCAGTTCATGTGTTCAGGCTTAAACCAGGATCAGACTGAAACAAGCTTGACTCATGTGGAATGGAATAAACTTTACCTTGATTCAGTTCATGGGTCTAAACCTGGAAACCCGGTTCTCTTTTTCTAGTGTAAAACCAGAACTAGGTCAAATTCGTCTTTTGTTGTCCCTCCCACTCTCCCTGGTGCAGGCGGTGGTTTCCGTGGCGAAGGAGCTGGAAGCGGAGAGTTACCATGACATCAAACGCATCACGGCCAGGAAGGACAACGTGATCCGGCTGTGGGAGTACCTGCTGGAGCTGCTGAAGGCCCGCCGGCAGAGACTGGAGATGAACCTGGGGCTGCAGAGAGTCTTCCAGGAGATGCTCTACATCATGGACTGGATGGACGAGATGAAGGTACCGAGTGGGTGGGGGGCTTGACCCAGAATCTTCCTGGACTCACGGAGAAAACTGCACTAAATTCCTTCAGTAAGTAGAAGATGTCCTGACCTTCGACCCCGTTCTCTCTCCTGCAGATGCTGCTGCTCTCTCAGGATTATGGGAAACACCTGCTGGGTGTGGAGGACCTTCTGCAGAAACACGCTCTGGTGGAGGCCGACATCGCCATCCAGGCCGACCGAGTCCGAAACGTCAACAGCAACGCGCAGAAGTTCGCCAACGACTCCGAGGGTGAGACAGACGGACGGAGAGACATTTTTGAGAATCTGAATCTTGCAGAAGAGATGAGCAGGACACTCATCGTCTCTCTCCTCTTCCTTCTCAGGTTATAAGCCCTGTGACCCACAGATCATCAGGGACCGAGTCGCTCACATGGAGTTCTGTTACCAGGAGCTGACCCAGCTCGCGGCTGAGCGGCGAGCTCGCCTGGAGGAGTCCCGTCGCCTCTGGAAGTTCTTCTGGGAAATGGCAGAAGAGGTTATTTCTATTGATTTTAATACGATTATTGGTGTTCCGGTTCCATTGGATCCGTCTCTGAGTTTGTTCTCGGGAGATGTAACCGAGGCCCGGGTGTGTGTGTGTGTGGTTTGTAGGAGGGTTGGATCAGGGAGAAGGAGCAGATCCTGTCCTCCGAGGATTATGGGAAGGATCTGACGGGCGCGTTGCGACTGCTGAGTCAGCACAAAGCCTTCGAGGATGAGATGAGTGGGCGAGCTGCTCATTTACAGCAGACCATCAAACAGGGCGACGAGCTGGTGGCCGACAACCACTTTGGAGCCGACAAGATCAAAGAACGGATCCAGGACATCCAGGTACGCTGCACCCGCACCTCCACCTCCACCTGCACCCCACACGCATCTCCACCTCACCCGCACCTCCACCTCCACCCACACCTCCACCCGCACCTCCCCCCACACCTCCACCTGCACCTCCACCTGCACCCACACCTCCACCTGCACCCCCACCCGCACCTCCACCTGCACCCCCACACGCATCTCCACCTGCACCCACACCTCCACCTGCACCTCCACCTGCACCCACACCTCCACCTGCACCCGCACCTCCACCTGCACCTCCACCTGCACCCACACCTCCACCTGCACCCGCACCTCCACCTGCACCTCCATCCGCATCTGCACCCGCACCTCCACCTGCACCCACACCTCCACCTGCACCTCCACCTGCACCCACACCTCCACC
>NW_019524181.1:33547-39906 GCF_002814215.2 Seriola lalandi dorsalis
CACCTCCACCTTCACCAAGACTTTCAACTGCAAATCTGTTTCTTCTCTGTAACTTTGAGGCTTTAAAAAGTATTTAAGCCTCTTGATTCAGTCTTTACAGCTGCTGTTTGTCCAGTTTCAATTAATACAACCAAGGCTACGGCTGTTTACATCCTAAAAAAAGTTCCTGCCTCCTTCCTCTGTTCGATTTTACCTCTGTAACATTTCTGTGGTTGGAACAGAGAAAAACCTCAGGACTGAAGAAAAAGTGAATTTGCATGAAAATGTTTCCTCGAACATCCAGAATCTAAAACCTCTCTTCCTCCCCCCTCTTCCTCCCCCCTCCCCTCTGCGCTGTAGGAGCAGTGGGCGGCTCTGGAGCGTCTCTCTGCCGTCCGTAAAGCTCGTTTGCAGGAGGCCTGCAACCAGCACCAGTTCCAGGTGAAAACTCTTTAACATGTTTTCAGAATTTCTCATAGAAAATGACTGAAATTGTTGAATCTACACTTTCTTTTCCTCCTTGTACGATTCAGTTCTTCCTACTAATGCAGCAGCCAGAAAGACAGAAATATTTACTGCTGTTTCCTGAAAAGATATTAAGAATTTTATTCTGGTGAGACATCTGTAAGACGCTGCTCAAAGGAAAAGATAAGAACCAAACATTATTCTGGTCTGCAGAATAAATGCTGACACCTGAAGAAGAGAGACAACTTTTTTTATTGTCATCATGTGATTGATTGTATAAAACTTGTCTTTCTGCCTCAGGCTGACGCCGATGACATCGACACATGGATGCTGGACGTGCTGCGGATCGTCTCCAGCGTCGACGTCGGCCACGACGAGTTCTCCACTCAGGCTCTGGTGAAGAAGCACAAGGACGTCGCCGAGGAGATCGGCAGCTACCGGCCCGTCATCGAGGCTCTGCACGAACAGTCCCGCACGCTGCCGCCCGAGAAGGCCAACTCTGAGGAGGTGAGACTCTGACGGACGCCACAAACACCAGAGTTTACCGATACTTTGAGTCATGTCCACGAGGTTCTACCCTCGCTGACGGCCTCCTGTTGTTGTCGGTGGTGTGTTCGCAGGTTCAGAGCCGGCTGGCGGGCATCGAGGAGCGCTACAAGGAGGTGGCGGAGCTGACGCGTCTCAGGAAGCAGGCGCTGCAGGACGCTCTGGCGCTCTACAAGATACTGAGCGAAGCCAGGGCCTGCGAGGTGTGGATCGACGAGAAGGAGCAGTGGCTCAACAGCATGGAGATCCCCGAGAAACTGGAGGACCTGGAAGTGGTCCAGCACCGGTGAGGAGTCTCAACAGTCTTTATATAAAACAGTGTTTGGAGTAAAGAAGATGATGTTTCTGGTTCTGGTTTGTTTCTTTGGTAAATCAGCGCCGTGCTCTTTAAACAGTCGTAATTCATGATGGTTTCTAACTTTCTCCATCTCTGTCCAGGTTCGAGAGTCTGGAGCCGGAGATGAACAACCAGGCGTCACGGGTCGCTGTGGTGAACCAGGTTGCCAGGCAACTGATCCACAGTGGACATCCCAGTGAGAAGGAGATTAAAGCTCAGCAGGACAAACTGAACACCAGGTAATCTAACTGGGACAAACTGTGTGGGATTAAAAAAGGAATTAACTTTTAGACGAACTGGAAACAAACCAGGCTGACCAAGATACAACAGGTATACAACAGGTAAATCAAAGAGTTATCAGGTAGATAAACCAGTTAAACAGGAAACTGACCTGTGATTGAGCAGCGGCCCCACCTGGCCGTCACCTGGTCTGTTTCAGTATTAGTTGATGTTGTTGCTGATGGCGTCCCTGTCCCGTCCAGGTGGAGTCAGTTCAGAGACCTGGTGGACCAGAAGAAGGACAGTCTGAACTCGGCTCTGGGCGTCCAGAACTACCACCTGGAGTGCAACGAGACCAAGTCCTGGATCAAAGAGAAGACCAAGGTACCCACAGAGCAGAACCATTCTGAACTTTGACCTGCCACAGTGACTGATGTCTAACTCGCTCGCTCTCCGTCCTCCAGGTGATCGAGTCCACCCAGGAGCTGGGGAACGACCTGGCCGGCGTCATGGCTCTGCAGAGGAAGCTGACTGGGATGGAGCGCGACCTGGCCGCCATCGAAGACAAGCTGGGCGACCTGGGGAAAGAGGCGGACCGCCTGTCCTCCGAGCACACGGAGCAGTCTGAGGCCATCAAGGGACGTCTGGCTGAGATCACCAGCGTCTGGGACGAGATGAAGGTACGAGGATATCTGACACAGTATGACATCAGGAGCGTCTTCCAACCAGGGGCTTAACGCATTAAAACAAACTCCTCCTCTGTTTACAGGACACCATGAAGAACCGGGAGGAGTCCCTCGGCGAGGCCAGCAAGCTGCAGCAGTTCCTGCGAGACCTGGACGACTTCCAGTCGTGGCTGTCGCGCACGCAGACGGCCATCGCCTCCGAGGACATGCCCAACACGCTGGCCGAGGCCGAGAAGCTGCTGGCCCAGCACGAGGGCATCAAGAACGAGATCCGCAACTACGAGGAGGACTACCAGAAGATGCGGGACATGGGCGAGATGGTGACGCAGGGTCAGACGGACGCCCAGTACATGTTCCTGCGGCAGCGGCTGCAGGCGCTCGACACCGGCTGGAACGAGCTGCACAAGATGTGGGAGAACCGACAGAACCTGCTGTCCCAGTCCCACGCTTACCAGATGTTCCTCAGGGACACCAAGCAGGCCGAGGCCTTCCTCAACAACCAGGTAAAGCTGCCATCTCATCACACCTGCGCTCCTTGATTTATATGATGAATCTTCTGTGTGGAAATAAAAATGTAAAATGACTACGTCTAAACTAAACCCAGACGGGTGTCTAGTCTGTTAACGACGCAGCAGGTAAATCATCTCGGGTTTATTTTCCTGCTGCCACTGATATGTTTTTGAAATAAGGCCATTTGAAAACTGCTCTCGCCTCTTGTCAGACTTTGTTCCTGCAGTAGAGACGGTGTCGAGTGTGAGTTTGGATTTTACGCGTTTGTTGTCATGTGATGTGAAGAGTTCCTTCATTGATGATGTGGTGAACACATGAAACTCAGACGGTCACTGATAAATCTCTGACCGGGCGTTTGTCCAGCCCAGGATCATGTGGGTCAGACCAGATCACACACACACACACACACACACACACACACACACACACACACACACACACACACACACACTCACACACTCTCTGTCTAAGAGTGCACCTTTCACCCAGTGCATGCTGGGAGAGGATCCAAACCCAGCTGAATGTGTACAGGAGCACAAACAATTGATGATTAATGAGTGATTGTCTTTGTCTTGTGAAATAGTGAATTGATTTGAAATGTTGCTCAGACAAAACAAAATGTTTGAAGACATCCCACTGGGCTCAGCGAGCTTGTGATGGACACACACAGTTATCATAATTCAGTCCTTCATCCTCCAGGACCGAGTCTCTCTGAAGGTGAAAGGCTGCCACCAAGTGGTGGAACGACTTCATTACAGCAACATGTTAATAGAGTTTAAAATGACTTTCTGTGCGTTTCAATTCATTATTATCTGATGAAAACAAAAGAAGAGTTCTTCACTGATTAACAGGACACATATTCTACAGAAAAATTAAACAACAAATTACAACAAACTCTCTCAAACTGCATCCTGCCGGTCCGGATGTTCATCGTGTGGTTGAACTTCTGCCTCTAACGTCTCCGCTGTGTTTCCCTGTCAGGAGTACGTCCTGGCTCACACCGAGATGCCCACCACTCTGGAGGCGGCCGAGGCCGCCATCAAGAAGCAGGAGGACTTCATGACCACCATGGACGCCAACGAGGAGAAGATCAGCGGCGTGGTGGACACAGGGCGCCGCCTGGTCGCTGACGGCAACATCAACGCCGAGCGCATCCAGGAGAAGGTGGACTCCATCGACCAAAGGTCAGATACTGATGGTTCGGATAGAGAAGTTGATTTGTACCAAAGTTATTTTTTAGAGTTATTTTAAGAAAATGAATCAATGATCATTTTAATTAATTAACTCTTTCATCAAGTAACTAAACACTGACTGAAGCTTGATCATAACTTGTCTGATGTTTAATGCATCACTGACACGTTACTGGTGACGGCAGATTTAAAGGCTATAGTTATAGAAACAGACTGTAATAGTTGAGTCCATGAACTGAACTAAAACATTAACACTCTCCTGCCCTTCATCAATAACCTCCCAGCAGCCCTCGAGCAAGGCGTTCTGCCCCTGCCTGCTCCAGCTCAGCTGTTAGAAGGAGTTTTTTATTATATCTGGTATAAAATGTCCTGAACCTGCAGGTGAACCTGGGTGTAGATCCATTTCCTAAACATGTTGATTTTTGTTCTACAGACACAAGAAGAACCGAGCTGCTGCCAGTGACCTGCTGATGAGGCTGAAGGACAACAGAGACCTGCAGAAGTTCCTGCAGGACTGCCAGGAGGTGAACTATAGATCATTCATATTCTAGGCCTTTATCAAACGAGAACTGGTGTTTGTGTTTAGAAGATCAGGTAATTTACTGCTTTTTCTGCAGCTGTCCCTGTGGATCAACGAGAAGATGCTGACGGCCCAGGACATGTCGTACGACGAGGCCAGAAACCTCCACAGCAAGTGGCTCAAACACCAGGCCTTCATGGCCGAGCTGCAGTCCAACAAGGAGTGGCTGGACAAAATCGACAAGGTAGGGGGGGGGAGGTGTTGTGTGGTGGCGACTGTCTGTCAGACACATCGTGAAGAAGCTTTCAGAGCATTGAAAACAAACCTCTCCTCTCCTTCAGGATGGGCAGACGCTGATGGCAGAGAAGCCAGAGACGGAGGCCATGGTTAAAGAGAAGCTGGCGTCCCTGAAGACCATGTGGGAGGACCTGGAGTCGACCACGCAGACCAAGGCCAAGTGTCTGTTTGACGCCAACAAGGCCGAGCTGTTCACCCAGAGCTGCGCCGACCTGGACAAGTGGCTGGCCGGCATGGACGGACAGCTGCAGTCCGACGACTACGGCAAAGACCTGACCTCTGTGAACATCCTGCTCAAGAAGCAGCAGGTGAGGAGCCGAGTTTACAGTTCTTCAGATACATAAACATTAACTTCATTCATTCATGAAAGAAAAACTTCCAGTTTGTCAGTTTCTCTGCCACTAAGATGGAGCTGACGAACAAAACCAGGAACTTAACAACTTTTACTGATTGTGGTTTTTGTTCCTGCCTCTTTATTTATATCATAAATCCAGTTTTTAGGTTTTTATTTGGTGATTCCCATCTGTTTAATTTATGATCCCTTAAAGCAGTGGTTCTGCAGAGGTCTGTAATCATAAATGGATCGCCATGTTGTTATACAGTCCTCACTCTTTGTGTTGTTGTCCCGTCACTGCAGCTCGGAGTGGGAAACATTCAAGGATTTCCTCACTAAAAACTAATGGATTCAATTTAAATTTGATTCAGATATCAGGCAAATCTTTACATGTTCTAGCGCCACCATGAGGTTAACGTGTAGGTCTGAGGGAAATGTTGTGACAAATATTGGATGAAGAGCCATGAAACCTGGTTCATGGATCCATGTCTCCCTCAGAATAAATTCCAACATCTTTGGTGAATATCTAAAATTATCCAGTTCTGCAGTTTCTGACCAAACACCTGCCAAACAAAGACATTCCCATCAGCCTCAGCTGTGCTTCATGTTTAACGCTAACTAGCAGATGCTAGTGATGCCAAACATCTGCATGTTAGCATGCTGATGTTAGCATTGAGCTCAACGCACTGCTGTGGCTATGTTCAGTCTCACAGACATATAGATGCTAGCATGGCTGTAGCCTCTTGCTCATGGGGTTGTTTCTGCCCAGAATTCAGGCTGTCAGGCACTTCCTGAAAAAATAAATGTTAGACCCTGATGTGTTATTTAATTTTACCAAGGTGTTGTGGGTCGTCACTGAGTTATTTTATGTTGAAACGGACAGTGATTGGTCAAGATGGACGCGTTTCTTAGAAACAATGCGGAGAACTGTGAAATGAATTAATTGATAACATTTGAGATCCAAAGATTTTGAAGTCTGTTCAGTCATTCCTCCATTTCTACAGTCAAGTGAGGAGAGAGAGAGAGTAGTCAAACCTCCCTTTACATAATTCATCCACTGGTGCGCGCACACACACACACACACACACTCTCTCTCTCTTACACACTCTTACACACTCCGCTCACACAGCAGTTATGTAATCTTTCATTTGATGTGTTACGAGCCAACACTGTCTCTGAGAAATGTTGTGTGTGTGTGTGTGTGTGTGTGTGTGTGTGTGTGTGTGTGTGTGTGTGTGTGTGTGTTGCCACAAGTAAACCGAGACAGAGCTGGAGA
>NW_019524181.1:41041-42054 GCF_002814215.2 Seriola lalandi dorsalis
CAGGACAGGAAATAAAATGTGTTTTACTGTTGACCTCAGTGGGATCTAACCTGACTGCTAAATCAGTGAAACTGAAACATGTAGATCGTCTTCCTGTTTCGCAGAAACCTTCATTTATCAAAGAACCTGGCTGAAAAAGGAACCAGGATTAGAAGTGTGGCAGGGGAAGTGCTGGTGTTGTGTTTGTAGTAGAGAATCATGGGTAGGATTACAGTTGTGTTACCAGTAGAGGTGGCAGCAGTGAAAGTAGTACTCATAGTAAGTGCAGCAAATATTACTGCAGTGTTAGTATCAATAGTGGCAGGAGAAATTGTTGTTGCAATAAGAGTTGAAATTGTTGCAGCAGTAGTAGTAATAGCATCATTAGTAGTAGTAGCAGTAGTAGTAATAGCATCATTAGCAGCAGCAATAGTAGTAGTAGTAGTAGTAATAGCATCATTAGTAGTAGTAGTAGTAGTAATAGCATCATTAGCAGCAGCAGTAGTAGCAGTAGTAATAATAGCATCATTAGTAGTAGTAGCAGTAGTAGTAATAGCATAATTAGCAGCAGTAGTGGTAGTAGTCGTAGTAGCATGTATAATGTAAAAACAGTTAGCTGAAGCAGTTACTGGTATTAGTGGCATTTGTAGCAACATTTGTACAGTTCAAACCTGCTGCAGTAGGAGTTGTAGTCATAGCAACAGCATTAGTAGTAGTATTAGCTGCACCAGGCTAGTAGCATCATTAGAAGTTACAGTAGCAGAGGCAGTAGTCATGCTGTTAGCATTAGTCATGTTCCTTCTCATTGTACATAAAAAGTTGCAGTAGTAGCAACATTAGCAGCAGCGGTAGCTACTGCTATAAACAGCAGAGGCTAGTAATAACAACAGTGGTATCAATAACAGTAATAATGTCTGTCTCCAGCTCTGGGTTGAGGAGAGGATGGCTCTGGCCACATCAACCGACCACGGACACAACCTGCAGACTGTACAGCTGCTCATCAAGAAGAACCAGGTACACACACACACACACAC
>NW_019524181.1:42334-43732 GCF_002814215.2 Seriola lalandi dorsalis
GTAGTAGCAGTAGTAGTAATAGCATCATTAGTAGTAGTAGTAGCAGTAGTAGTAATAGCATCATTAGTAGTAGCAGTAGTAGTAATAGCATCATTAGTAGTAGTAGTAGCAGTAATAGTAATAGCATCATTAGCAGCAGTAGTAGCAGTAGTAGTAATAGCATCATTAGCAGCAGTAGCAGCAGTAGTAGTAATAGCATCATTAGCAGCAGTAGTAGTAATAGCATCATTAGCAGCAGTAGTAGCAGTAGTAGTAATAGCATCATTAGCAGCAGTAGTGGTAGTAGTCATAGTAGCATGTATAATGTAAAAACAGTTAGCTGAAGCAGTTACTGGTATTAGTGGCATTTGTACAGTTCAAACCTGCTGCAGTAGGAGTTGTAGTCATAGCAACAGCATTAGTAGTAGTATTAGCTGCACCAGGCTAGTAGCATCATTAGAAGTTACAGTAGCAGAGGCAGTAGTCATGCTGGGAGCATTAGTCATGTTCCTTCTCGTTAGACATAAAAAGTTGCAGTAGTAGCAACATTAGCAGCAGCGGTAGCTACTGCTATAAACAGCAGAGGCTAGTAATAACAACAGTGGTATCAATAACAGTAATAATGTCTGTCTCCAGCTCTGGGTTGAGGAGAGGATGGCTCTGGCCACATCAACCGACCACGGACACAACCTGCAGACTGTACAGCTGCTCATCAAGAAGAACCAGGTACACACACACACACACACTCACTTACCTGGTTCTATGAAAGTAAAGGACATAATAATAATAATAATAATAATAAAGGCAGAATGCCCTTTATCTCACAGAATCCGTATTTACAGCTCATTAAATCTTGTTAAGCTTCATCACTCATTGAACAAGAATTATGCAAAACATGAATCATGACAAATGATACGACTGAAGGAAGGAAAGTGAAGGACCAGATGTTTAAAAGTAGTAGTTGAGTTTCGCAGCATCACGCAGCCTCCTCTTTAAACCCTCTCTGTGACCTTTGACCCTCACAGACCCTGCAGAAGGAAATCCAGGGCCATCAGCCTCGCTTCGACGACATCTTCGAGCGCAGTCAGCACATCCTGAGGGAGGACAGCCCGACGTCCGACCTGATCCGCCAGCGGCTCGACGAGCTCCAGTCGCTATGGGAACAGATCAGGAAGGAGACGGAGAAGCGTCACAGCCGGCTCAGCGAGGCCCACGAGGCCCAGCAGTACTACTTCGACGCCGCCGAGGCCGAGGCCTGGATGAGCGAACAGGAGCTGTACATGATGTCAGAGGAGAAGGCCAAGGTGAGGGAGGGGTCATGGGGCAGGATGGTGAGGGGAAACAGCAGCTGGGGGTGGTTGGGTAGTTAGAAGGAGCAGTTTGTGTTAGACGTTTTCTAAATTCCTAAAGAAGCAGCAG
>NW_019524182.1:0-970 GCF_002814215.2 Seriola lalandi dorsalis
ATTTGCTGTATCACTGGTTGCAATCTGTGTTTCTGAAATGTTCTTTTCTTTTACATATAATGAATAGAAAGACAAGCTCCACCTTAAGACGGAGGACCCGTGTAGATGTAGATAATTACTTCAACAAGTTAGGGATGAACTTCACTGACTTTCAAACGACAACAGAGAAGGACCAGAGACGGTGCAGCCTGGAGAACATGACATCCCCATGTACAGGCGATGCTCTAAGGACAGACGAATCATTTGAAAACATGGTTGATGAGAGTCATCATCATGAGGGGCCACATCGGTGTCATGGCAGTGGCGTTGGCATGGTTTCCCTCTAGATTACATGCATTTAGTTTGTTTGGGTGCCGTTAGGCGAATGCTACACTGTAAACCCGAACAGTTATACTAACTAAGCCATATTGTCCGTCACTTCCGGCTGCTGCACAGGTGGTGGAACCGAACATGGACGTATTGTATATTATATTTATCATTATTAAATATCAGTTTCATCAGTAATTTTGAAAAATTCTTTCAAATAAAAACGTTTATTCAGTTGAGCCACGTGCTTCTAGATAACTGGACTTTTTATTTCTTGTTTAATCATGTGATCCACATCATAATATAATTCAAACAAACTTTATTTATAAAGCACCTTCCTTACAGAAATACAAAGTGTTTTACAGACATAATGAACCAGTACATCATGTTTCCATGAGTCGAACTTAAAGAACTGAAACATTTCAAAAGATACCTGGCACCTTAGCACGTGCTAACATTAGCATGTTGCTAGCAGGCTCTCTCACCAGGACACAGGAGAGCAGTGTTCGATTCCCATGTGAAACCATCTGTTTATATCGTAACCATGACAACGGCGACTGTGTGATGTTGAGGAAGTTCTTATTTTAAACACGACCTTTTCTTAAACCTAACCGAGACATGTAACCATGACAACCAAGGCCCGGTACGGGTGCCGCTGTAGGGG
>NW_019524182.1:1596-2508 GCF_002814215.2 Seriola lalandi dorsalis
GTGGTACTGTTCCTGGTAATAGTGCGGGTGTCTCTGTGGAGGGAGGGGGCGGGGCACCGGGTTGGGAGGGGGCATGAACTGTGGATGAGCCAGCGACTGCATCACCTGGTTGAACCTCAGGTCGGCCTGTGGGAGGAAACAAGAGCTGCAGGTCAACGACCTCATTAAATTAACATGTTGACTGATTTGATGAAGACACAGAGTGGACCGTGTCCAAACAAAGACTAAACCCACCTGTCTGTATGACGGGATTTATGGAGCTAATAGCTGCTAGCTGCTAGCGGCTAGCTCGTTGTAGCTGAGTGTAAGTGAAACATCTCTAACACACATCACATCTTTGTTCTAAGCCCATCGCTTTCACAGATCTGAACCAGGACCAGCAGGTTAGTCTCTTACCACGGGGACCTGCGGCAGAGACGGCACGTTGATCCTGGGGAGGGACTCTAACTCGCAACCCTGCTGCAGCTGCTGCAGAACCTCCTGGAAGCGGCTCTGGAGCTCGGCCTGGTTCCTCCGGACCACGCCTTCCTTCTTCTCCCACTTCTGCCTCTCGTGAGGGAACTGCTGAGGGAACTCCACCCTGAGGGTGTTCAGGTACTGCTCCACCTGCGACAGGTGAGGACGTGATCAGTGTCATCAGAGCGCTAACCCCTGAGATACGTGCGGCGACGTCCGTACCTCTCTGAGCCACGCCTCGATGCGAGTCATGGCGACGTCCCTCTGCTTCTCCACGGCGGCGATCTCGTCCTTTAAGGCCTGCAGCTCCACCTCCTGCGCCTCCTTCCTCACCCGCTCCATCTCCTGCCTCAGCTCCTCCAGCTCCACCTGCCACCGCCGCTGCTCCTCGCTCTGCTCCTCCGTCAGCGCCGTCAGCTTCCTCTCGCTCTCCTCCAGCTCCTTGGCCAGCCTGAC
>NW_019524182.1:3806-5058 GCF_002814215.2 Seriola lalandi dorsalis
CTCCTCCTCCTCCTCCTCCTCCATCACCTCCTCCTGTGTGAGATGTTGGAGGTCTTCTGCTGGAGCCATGCTCACAGTTTCCCCGCTAACCTCCATGCTAACAGAACTTCAGAAACGAAACTTAAAGTTAAATCATGCTCGGCTCTGAGCGTGTTAGCTTAGCAGCGTGTTAGCTTAGCAGCGTGTTAGCTTAGCAGCTGGTTAGCAACAACATACGTCACTCTCTCAGCACTGAAACGATATTCAAAATTTAAAAAAATGAGCTTCTTTAGCTGCTGTTAAAGTAAACGGTTCACAGCTGCCGCCAGCGGTTTGCTAACAACACGGAAGTGATGGCGTGTCGCCGAATATGCTCCGACAGAAACGTTTCCTCTGTCCGGGCTCCACAGTCGGTCCGCCTCAAAGATCGTCTATGGTCAGATTTTTCAGAAATATTTATTGAACATTGCGGAACAGTGGTATGTATCAATATCAATCGACAAAAGTCAGCATAAACAGTTTATACATAGCACCTGTAGCATTGAACTTTGAGCAGACACTATGAAAAAATAAATCAAAGGGAAGAAAATAAGTTACAGAAAATGTTTTCGGATGCACAGATTTTCATCATGTTTTGAATGAAGTTTGAAGTTTTAAATAAATAGAGTTAAAAATGGTGAGTTCAAGTTCCCACCCTCCTCCTACTAAATTTTTAACCAGCCACCAAAGCGTTTCTTTTTTTAATTTTTTTACCAAAAATCTTTTAATAATAATCTTTTATCAATCTTTTATTTTTTTTATTTTATAGCTATTAAATGTCAATGAAATCAAGTTTGTTTTATTCTAGTAACATTATTTCAATTTGTTTTTTTGCCCATTTTATTTTTGTAATTCTAAGGCTTTTCCAACCATAAATGTTCAATTATTTTTTTATCAATCTTTAAATTTTTTTATGCTTCTATCCAAAGATTTTAATTAAGTTAAATTAGATTTTATTCTATTATGTTAAAAGTTTTATTTTTTATTGTTTCTTTCTCAGATTTTTTCAACACATAAATGTTAGTTCAATTATTTTATGAATATTTTAATTAAGTAGTTTTTGAACCTAATATTTTAATCTAATTAAATTGTTTATTTTATCTTATTTTGTAACATTTATATATATATTTATATATATATTTATTTTCTATTGCATTACCTTTCTCAGACTTGGTGTGAATTTTTATTAATCTATCCTAAAATTGTCCTTATTTACAGAAAAAACATTGTGTCT
>NW_019524182.1:6179-6775 GCF_002814215.2 Seriola lalandi dorsalis
TACATGATGACAGCGGTTCGTTTAATCGACTTTCCTTGTGCTCAGTCACTAAACTCCAGCTTGTGTTTGTCGTGTAAAGTCTGAGGCGACGAGAGCGACACGATGCGACTTCAGCTGGTTCCTCTCCGAGATAAAACGCAGAAGGACACATTTGTTCTGAGCAGCAACAGCAGCTCCAGGCTCCGAGCTGGAAATACTAAATCATCTGAGAGCAAGGCTGAAGCACTCACTGGTCAGAGATCCAGGGGCCCTGAGAGATCCAGGGGCCCTGAGAGATCCAGGACCCTGAGAGATCCAGGACCCTGAGAGATCCATGACCCTGAGAGATCCAGGGGACTCTGAGAGATCCAGGACCCTGAGAGATCCAGGACCCTGAGAGATCCAGGACCCTGAGAGATCCAGGACCCTGAGAGATCCAGGGGACTCTGAGAGATCCATGACCCTGAGAGATCCAGGACCCTGAGAGATCCAGGACCCTGAGAGATCCATGACTCTGAGAGATCCAGGACCCTGAGAGATCCATGACCCTGAGAGATCCAGGGGACTCTGAGAGATCCAGGACCCTGAGAGATCCAGGACCCTGAGAGATCCAGGAC
>NW_019524183.1:0-1249 GCF_002814215.2 Seriola lalandi dorsalis
CTGTGTCCTTACATACTGCAACCATATTTGACAGTTGTGCACCTCATGACTTACATCCAGTGCCAAAAATCTGCAATTTACATTTGTCTTTTAACCATAATCTTTTCCTAACCTGAACCATGCTGCATCTACCATGTGCAGATTCATTTTATCATTATAGAAAACTATTTAAAAACCTCTTGTTCTGCCCCCTAAAGTAAGATAGCAGATAAAAACAACAGTGTTGTGTACTCCACTTTAGCTAAGTTGATAAGACAACAAAAAATGGTATTGTTCTAATAGTTTTTATTACAGATGTATTATTTTATAACTGCTCAGTTACCTGGCAACAGGCTCAAAGGTCACTTCATAAATGCACTCAAATTGAAACTGAATTATAGATATCATGTTTAAAGCTGAACTGATTAATTGATACGTTACCAGCTTCTTACTTTGATTAGAAAGAACTTTTACGTTGTTTGTAAATTAGAAATTGTAGTTGCTCCACACAAAAACAAACAAACAAACAAAATAAACAATAAATAAATTTTAAAAAACCCAGTTTATGAGAAAACACTGCTTGGGTTAACTTGAAAGTTTGGAAGGTCTACATGAGATGAGATGTGCAATAAATCCAGAGCATGCTTTCTGCAGTTGGTAAACTGAAGCAAGTTAAAGTTATCAGATAATAAATGATTTACAGACTTTACACCTGCAGTCAGTTGAAATGAGCAACGCATCAAGCCACAGGTACGTGGTCCTGTCTCTTATACACATCTACCTTCATTCCAAAAGAGAAAGAAGAATCTTTCGTTGAGCTTGTTGTTGGTAAGTAGTTAAACACTGTGTGAGCAGATGGTGTATCCAGTGAAGGATTTTGGTGGGATCAGCACAGCTACGGGTAGGCGATCAGACGATCTTATGTCATGGATGATCTTACTTTGTCATTTAATCTAATCTCATACAGATCACGACATTAAAAGCTGCTATATTTTGATATTTAGATTCAACAGTTCAATCACCGCTAACCACAGACGCTGGCAGTGTCAGTCCTTATTCTGCTCTGCAGCCTCGGCAAGAGACTTCCTGTACATTAGCTGGGGCTAACTGGTTTGCAGCAACGTATATTTCAAATCAAAGCACTTACAGTACATATAACACCTCCTAAATAAATACCAGCGTGGTTCGAACGGACACTCCACATGAACTAAGAAAAAAGTGAGATTGGTTGTGACATACATAGACAACACAGTGGGTGGAGAATTTGGCC
>NW_019524184.1:0-847 GCF_002814215.2 Seriola lalandi dorsalis
CTTCTCTCTACTCTCTTTCTTTACTTTCCCCTGACATATCGTTCACCACTGCAAACCGAGTCGTTCTATAAAAAGTCATTGAAGAGGGAGAGTGAAGCTTCCTGAGTTAGCGAGCTTGCTAACAATGAGTTAGCTTACTTCAGTGCTAAGTTTGTTAGCTTCCCACGGTCTCTAATGGGACAATAAGTTCACACAATGCACCGCTGACTCCTATAGAGAGGAGGTTCGATCTGATTGGATGGAAATGAGATCCGAAGATACCAAGATGGCTCGTTATTGGTTTAACAAAACAAAAATCTCCAAAGTTGAACAGCAGAAGAATCACCTCACGTGTCGATTTGTTGAGGAACTTTATTTGTAATCAATAGGCCTTCATCAGAGCATGTATAACTGAAGTCATCTCTCTTTTTAAAGGACGTGTCATGTGATCAGATCCTCCAGAAAATAAAAAATATATACATAAAATGTTTTTTTTTAAAGCTATAAACACAAAAACAAAAGAGAAAAACAAAACTAAAAATACAAAAAGGTAAAAAAAAAGATTCATCACTGCAGAAAACATGTGAAGTGATTTATTTTCTTCTCTGAAACTGTCTGTTTTTACCCATTAACCATCAAGAATCCTTAATAATAAATGCAAAACACCCTCTGGTCCTCTTGATCAACAGGTTTTTCCAAAGCCAATAAGCCAAAGAAGCATCTCGCAGATTAAAGCTGTGAGTGAAATATTTTACTCACTGATGACGAGTTTTAAAGAAACGTCGACATCCCCGCTCCTTCCCTCCAGACGAGCAGCTGAGGCCGAAGTGTTCCTGACCTGCGCTGCTCAGAATACAACGATGGAGGA
>NW_019524184.1:4378-5115 GCF_002814215.2 Seriola lalandi dorsalis
TGGCTAAAACACGAGCAACTAGCAAATTTAACGCCTCAGATGTGTCTTTCTCTAGTGCTAATGACCAAATGCTAAACTAACAATAACAATAACCAACCATAAACAACATGTGCAGACCAGTGTTTTAGAAAGGCCACAAACATATTGACTGACCCCTCCCACCCAAACAAACAAACAAACAAACGATAGTCTCCTAAACATGTCTGTTTTTAAACATGCAGCTCTGTATGTTCATCTTGTCTCTGTCAGTTAAATTCAAGCTTTAACAGAATGAAGACGAAGGTTCTGTCATTATTTACTTAACACTTTGTCTGACTGTGTCTTCAGATTACAGGACAATAAAGTTATTACAAGTGTCTGAAATATGAATTATTATAGAGTAAATCACTGAGTCTGAGCTGTGAACACACCTGTACCTTCACAGGTGGTCCAGCGACACATCACACAGACCGAGGCCTGAACAGGAAGTGATTGTAAGAGGAAGTGATTGAAAACAAAAACTTGTCAGTCGACGTCAAGTCAAACACTGAAGTTTTATTTAATGGATTCTGCATTTATTGGTTTAAATAGTGAGATAAGCAACAGCAGGCCAGAGCCAATCACAGTGAAGTAATCAGAGCAGGAAACAGTTTCCCAGCTTGTCGCCACAAAATGAATTCATACTGATTTTAAAAAGTTAAAATCAGAAATCTGCTGTTGAGCTTCGGTTTCAGACCAAATCAGTGTCGTCACAGTAA
>NW_019524184.1:6604-7158 GCF_002814215.2 Seriola lalandi dorsalis
CTGCGGAGAAACAAACAGACAGGAAGCGTCAGTCTCAGATTGTGACGCGGGGCTGAAGACGAGCCGCCGCTCCCTCGCTCATGCTGCTTTTTGCTCTCACAGATCCGAGGATGTGCGCTCCCAGCATCCTGTCCGTCTCCTTGTGGCTCAGGATCTTCACCATGCCGTCGGTGTCGGCGTTGGTCTTGGCTCGGCTGTTGGCTGCAAAGGGGAACTTGCCGACTCTGTACGGGACGCCCTGAAGAGGAGGAGAGAGCGAGGCTGTAAAACACAGTTCTTTCACTTTTCATGCAAGAAAACAAAGTTAAACAAAACATTAATCGCAGCGGACGACTCTCACCTCCTCTTTGACCTGCTCCTCCGTCTTGCCCACCCAGGCCACCTCGGGGTGCGTGTAGATGACGGAGGGAACGCAGTTGTAGTCGATGTGCACGGCGCCGCCGGCCATGCCCTCCACACAGATGATGCCCTCGTCCTCGGCCTTGTGGGCCAACATCGGCCCGGCGACCACGTCACCGATCGCATAAATACTGACAGAGGGAAGAAAAAAAAAA
>NW_019524185.1:0-847 GCF_002814215.2 Seriola lalandi dorsalis
CACTCTCTCACCTCGTCCCCCTGGAATTACAATCAAGGATTATCTTCAAAATCCTAAAAATGTTTCTGTCCCTCCGCTGGACGAGTTCCCGCCTTTGTCAATGGGACAGAAACTGTAGATTCAACAGCTGGAAGTCACACCAGCTTTCAGAGACAGTAACCTGCCGCTGCCACAAGAGGGCAGGAAGTTATATGATGAATCCTTTACAGGACAGAACGCTGCTCTGAGATCAGATGTAAGGAGGGATATCACTTCCACATCAGTATTGATCTAATTCATGATTATTTTTAGCTTTAACTGCTCAAACACTGCCGGCCTTTCTTCACCACTGCTTCTAATGATCCGACACTCTCACACAATCAAACACTGTTTTCTTTTCCCATGGATCATCTGACGATTTCTCTGGTGACCCTTTGGAGGGGTCGGACCCCTAGTTTGGGAACCACTGGACTGAGTGTATTTGACGTAGTTAAAACCAGCTCCACCTGCAGCAGCTACAACAGTAAAATGTATCAGCATTATTATAATAAATTATCTGCTTGTACTTTTACTTTACTTTTACTTTAAGCACATTTTGTTCGCAGTAGTTCTGTACTTTTTACTGGAGCAATTTTAGATTGCAGTAATTGTACTTTACTTTGGTGTGAACCAACAATTACTAGAAGTGACTTTAGACTCCTACACAGGACCATAGAAATCACTGTGAGACATGTGTGGACAGATGTTAGCAGCTGCTAAGACTCAGGTGCGCAGGTGTGTGAGCAGTGGTCATACAGTCTCACCTGTGGGATGCAGTCGTCTGTGTATCTGGTGGAGCACTCTTCCGTCTGAAGTGTGTTGAGCTTCA
>NW_019524185.1:2530-3345 GCF_002814215.2 Seriola lalandi dorsalis
CAACAGTATTTATATCCTGGACCAGAGAAACCAGATTTATACCCTTATCTTCCAGGGTCAGTGGTGATTGTAGGGTGCGGTGAAGGCCTGTAGGCAGGGGGCCCCTGCAATTAGATTTAGATTAGATTAGATTAACTTTATTAATGCCACAACTGGGAAATTCAATTACTGATCATCCCCATTATTTAAAAATCAACAAAGAAATTTACAAAGTCTAAACAATTTTATTCCAAAAGCTCAAATTAGTAGAAAGAAGGTTTGGTGCTTTTATCCCAGTACTGTAGATGACGATGATGATGACGATGATGATGACGATGATGATGATGATGAATCAAATCCATAACAGTAGCTCACGAAGCAAGTACTACACAACAACTTCTGTATACAGGACTCACCAACAGAGTATTCAAGAGCAAAAACTGCCAGATCAGACCCACAGACAAACAACAACAGACCATGCAGGTAAATCTGACAGGTCATCACATGACTCATCAGAGAGGAAAGAAGAAAAAATAAAAAAATTCCGGTTAATAAATCTCTTTTCCGTTTTTAGACTTGTTCTCTGATCTTTATATATTTATGATATTTAATCATTTAGGTAAGAGGGAAAAATCACTACTTGGTGGACTGTTAACAACTCAGACATCTGAAATGTGACCCTGATATTTTAATATTGTTCAACTACCAAACCAGATAAAACTCCTGAATTCCTGTGTGAAAACAAAGAGGGTGTTTCTTAAAACCCTAATATCAAAAAGGTAAAAGACTAACCGCACAAAAGACTATTAACATGATTAATAAACTCTATATTGATG
>NW_019524185.1:3365-11891 GCF_002814215.2 Seriola lalandi dorsalis
TCTACAACAACTAATCCCCACCGTCTCACTGCTGGTGACTGAGCACCAGTGTTTGCTAACATTAGCTGTTGGTAATGAAATGACAAGCTAACACCGGCGCTCTCAGCTAGCTAACATTAGTTAGCTAACCTGTAACTCGAGGCTAAAGTTAGAAACAAGATGGCGCCAGCGTTCATCTGTAGATACTTCACACAATCTGATTCAGACACTGTGCGGGTAAGACAGTATAGTGTATTAAACCAACCGGACAGCTCGATACTGACACTTACATTTAAAGTCGCTGTCCAACGGGCGGAGAGACGAAGCGGGAGCTACTGGCGCCAGTAGCAAGACTTAACGGCGGTTAGGAAATGGTACGGTCCACTTTAGGGGTGTCTGAAATCCTATCACAAGATTCTTCCAGGCATGAACATGGGAAATACATTGTAATAGTTATAATTACAGGTAAGAAAAATATATAGATGTTGCTGGACTGTTGTTTTTACCTCCTTTTGGGAGGGTCCATGTCTTAATCGGGGAGGTTAACCCCCCCATCCCCCCTAATTAAAACCCTGTTTACTACTGAGCGATGTTGGCAACTGATTTTCTAACTAAATTTTTTAAACCTTTTACTTCAGCTTTCCATCACTGCTTTGTTTAACTCTAGAGTGTCTGAAATGTAATTTTTGGAATGATAGAAAATACATGTATATTTACATACTTTTACATTTTGTCAGTGCAAAAATATCATCAATATAAAATTATGGATTTCTTAAATCAGGCTTCATCATACACTTTATTTACTTCTCTTTATACTGGATGCTTCTGAAATTAACGAGGTGTAATAATCTTTAACCAACCTAAACTTCTAGTTTGTTTATTTTAAAGGATACAGTTACTTTGCAGATTAAGATTTTACATAAAACAAAGGGTCAATTTGTAAAATATGATGCTTTGTTATGGGTTAAACTAGCATCAGTGTAGTAGCTATATTTAATATCACCATGAGCAGCTACCAGGCTAACAATTAAATGCTCCTTGGTATAGGATGAATGCATCAGTAATAATAATCACATAGTATATACTAGGTGAGGAAGTAGGCGGAGTTGGTGCAGGTGGTGGAGCAGTATCAACCAGACATAGATGGGCCGGTTCTTCAGGACACATATAAACTAACTCCTCATGTGATGCTGCCTGTCTCCTTTGTTCTTTAAGTATGGCATGACTCCACTGATGCATGCAGCATATAAAGGCAAGGCAGATATGTGTCGTCTGCTGCTGCAGCATGGGGCCGATGTGAATTGCAACCAACATGAATATGGATACACTGCTCTCATGTTTGCCAGCCTGTCAGGTACAAGTGTGTGTGTTGTAAGCTTTTCTTGAAGTGCTTTTTATTGATTTAAATCTAAATTTATCTAGTTTAAGATTTAAGTTTCAGTAATTCATTGTTGGTACAATGAAGTGTTGTACTTCTGAATATCAAACCACTGATTCCTACAGGGAAGACAGACATCACCTCCATGATGCTGGATGCAGGAGCAGAGACAGACCTGGTGAACTCTGTGGGTCGCACCGCTGCTCAGATGGCAGCGTTTGTAGGTGAGACAGGCAAAGACTGTACTGGTAGCGATCTAGTGACTGTGAGGTTGCTCACATCACAACCTCTACGTTCTCCTTCCAGGCCAGCACGACTGTGTAACAGTGATCAATAACTTCTTCTCACGGGCAAGGCTGGAGTACTACACCAGACCACAGGGGCTGGAGAGGGAGCCCAAGCTGCCTCAAAGGCTGGCGGGGCCGCTGCACAAGATCATCATGACCACCAACCTCAACCCAGTCAAGGTGAGGCCCACTAATGAGCTGAAGCATGCACACCTCATCACATGGTCACTGGCACCTGATTTCAGAAGTATATTTCAGTTTTATTTTTTGGCTGGACCGCAACAGTGGGGCCAGCACTATAATCAGGAATGTCCCTGACTGACTGACTGACTGACTGATTGACTGACTGATTGACTGACTTGGAGTTTCTGGATCAAACAGGTTCTATGAGGGGATGTTTACAGCTGCAGTGTTGACAACTTAGCTCATTGTCTCTAGACTTGGAGAGTTTGTTTCAATCAGTCTGGGTATAATCCTGGTTCAGGTCTGGACCGTGTATGTGCACAGGCAGTCTACTGCAGGCGGTATATCAAAAATAACATATCTGCCTTAATCCAGTATATTCTTCTACTCTACCTATGTATTTTCTGTTTAAATGGGACGCTATAATGGAATTGGCAATATAGCTTATGAATTTTAAGACTGGGCTTGCACTGCTTGTGCAGCTGCGTCAGGGATCATGATCAGAGTGATAGTGAAGGAACTGCTCTCTCCGCTGTGTCCAGTTTTTATTCAGCCTGACCAATCAATCAGATAGAAAAAAGGTTTGATTATTTGAATGTGGCATGTTTATGATTGGTCAAATCGACAAGGACAAAATAAATATTCTTTTTCAAATTTGGGATGAAGCCGGAGGCTTTGGTGGGGCATTGCTCCCCCCGTGCCCATGCCTAGAGATCAACTGTAAAGGTAGTATGACGGTGATGTGCAGTGCTAAAGACTGATTACACACACAGGCTTGGAAAGTCCGGTGCCCTCTGAGTTCCTTACAGGCCCATGTGATCTGTGCTGGCTCCGCTTCAGACCACAGCTCTCACTGGGCCGCCCTCCATCTAAATATATCGACTGGGAGTCAGTCAGATATATTAGGTGGCACTTGCATGTTGAAATATTACAGAGGGCGTGCAGCAGGAAGCGGTGTGTGCACAACATGGTGTTAATATAAACTAAGCTTTGACAGTATTTCTGTGTATATGAAGATCACATAGAACGCAGCCGACAGCAGACGTCATGTAATGTTAGTGTCAGGATGCATTCCTAACTCCACATCATACAGATATTCATGGCCCCCTGATTATGAATCCTAATGGTTTTGCTGATGTTTTGCTGATGTTGGTCGGTTGGTCTACCACTTTGACCTATACTATCAATATCTTACGATTGGATGGGGTTGCCCCAACATTGTGTACAGACATTCATGCTCCCCAGAGGATAATTCCCCCCAACATCTTCTGGTGCCTCCCTGACTTTTCCTCTAGCGCCACCATGAGCTCGACACATTTGTGTTGATTTTTTATTTGGCGTCATCATCACAACAAAATACAAATTTGTCCAATACTTTAGCATTTAGCTGAAGCTGCCGCTGTGTGTAGATACAGCCCCACAGAGCTGCTAGTACGCCTGTAAACTCTCCAGTCCTGTTTTGGGGGAGGTTGTTAGGTCCTTTGCACCTTTGCTGATAGTATTTATATATATTATATATTTATATATATTATATGTATTTATATATATTATATAAATATATATTCAACAGAGGATGAAGCTGTTTGCATTCTTTTATTTGACATCTACTGGGCTTCTTTCCAAAGAATGAGGGATTAGTGTCTGGTTGCTGTCACTGTCAGCCTCAGTGTAAGCAATGCAGTGTTAACAGTACACGATGCATAAGCTATGAATAACAGAATGAGATGGAATAACTGAGGGATATAGTGTATGTACTCCCTCCTTCCTGTCCCAATCATTGACCCCAGAACAGCTCTGCCCAGACATGTTTGTCTAACCAGCTCTCCAATCTGTCAGATAGTCATGCTGGTGAAGGAGAACCCTGTGCTGGTGGACGTGGAAGCTCTGGAGAAGTGTTACCAGGTGATGGACCTGCTGTGTGAGCAGTGTGTGAAGCAGCAAGACATGAACGAGGTGCTGGCCATGAAGATGCACTACATCAGCTGTGTGCTGCAGAAATGCCTGGCCTTCCTGCAGAAACAAGACGACAAGCTAGATGCACTCGTCAAGAGGTGAGTCAGTCCTCATCTGAACACGGAGCTTCAGGAAGTGCTCAATCAATCTACACTCAATAACCCATATTGACAAAATGTTTCTAGATGTTTCTCTAAATTCATTAAAAATAAAAAAATATGCAGTAGTCAGCTGCTTCCTGTTTACTTTAATTATCACTGATATGTGTCTAGACCTGGACTGGAGTCCATCTGTGGTGAACTGAACTGACTGGATAGAGTTTAGAAAGACTCACACCTGTGTGTATCAGGTCCCACAGCTCACCTGCAGGTCCATGATGACCATGATGATGATGATGATGTGCAGATGTGATGAGACAGAGATCAGGACAAAAAGCTCTGAGGGTTTAACTTGTCCAGGTTTTCTGTCTCTGAGATTTCAGCCCAATACAAGAGGGTCATGAAGCCACCATGATCAGTCAGCGTCATCCTCTGGGGACCCTAAATATCGACAACAAATATCATTGGAATCCAATCCAACTAGGTACAATATATAATATGACATCACTTTCTGTTGTCTCCGACCTGCTTTAATGCTGCTGGGCCCCAGCCTGCTGAGGGGGAGGGACAGTGATGGTTTCCCACAGTACCAGGAGAAGTTCATTCGGGACTGCATCAGGAAGTTTCCTTACTGTGAGGCCACACTGCTTCAGCAGCTGGTGAGGAGCATTGCACCGGTAGAGATTGTAAGTGAAGAAGAGAACTGAAGCGCAGTGAATAAAATATCATGTTTAGCTAAAGGCCTCAAGAATCAATGAGGAAAAGTAGAGTGGGGTTAGTCTTAGCTGGTGATATACAGTGGGGTGATTTAGGTTACTGGGTAATTATTTTCTCTTTAATCACTGTTGATATATCACTGTTAATGTGACTGATATAACTTTAATGCATCATGGCACCTTGTTTCCAGGGCAACAACCCGACAGCATTCTCCGTGCTGACCCAGGCGCTGACAGGTCAGATGACGTTTGTTGATGCCGACTATTGTGCTACATGTGGGGAGAGGGGAGCAGACAAGAGATGCTCCCTGTGTAAAGCAGTAAGTCGACGTCTATAATCTAAGTCTGGTCATGAGGGATGTCCATGTTCTACCTGTGGCTCATGTTCTCTTTGTCTTCAAGGTGACTTACTGCAACCTGACCTGCCAGAAGCTCCACTGGTTCACCCACAAAAAGATATGCAGGATTCTGCAGGAGCAGAACGCTGACCTGGAGAAGGACACTCCGAGGCTGAAAGAGCTGAAAGGTGCTCATCTTTTACCTGTCTTCTACAGTTTAGTACTGTACACCTGTGGGTCACAGAGTCTGCTCTGGGGAGCGAAGCTACCCCCCTTCCCTCAACTCTGTGTATGTATCCCATTGCCTTGAAGTACCTGTCGTGGTACGTGGCAGACTGCAAGAGCCAGCCTCATTATGTTGTGCTTAAAGGCTGATGCCAACAATTTTCCACTTCAGCATGTGTTTCCAGGTGTTCCAGGTGTTCCAGGTCAGCTTTTTCTATAATACCCACCCAGCAATACTACTACAAATTTACAAGACTTTTATGAAGGTGTTCTGAAGATAAACGCTTAAACTTTTGTCAGTATTCGCATATCATACCTGATTACTTCAGTTAGAGTCTCCAATATTCAATTATTAAGTTCATTTTTTCACGAGAACATAACTATAACTCATTAATCTATCAACATGCGGTGGTGACTTTGGTGTTTGGTGTTTTTACATAAAAGTATTCTGAGTTATGAATGTGGTAAGGAGAAGTCAATTGCAGACTATCGAGCGACTTCACAGCACTTCTCTCCACATTTCAAACATTTCCCTCCTTCCTGCTGCATCAGTGGCTGTGTCAGCGGGTATAATTGTTTTTGTTAACTTTCTGGCTACAAAATGTAGGTCTACCTGCAAAGATCCGTTAAGATTTCACTTCAGGAGGCCTGGGTGAAGACAGCGAGTGCACCCGAGCGAAAGGCCGATGACGCGATTCTTTCAGTCTGCGAAAGTGCTCCTATTGGTTACTGCCTGTGTCAATCATTCTCTATGACTTCTTTAGGACAAAAATACAAAAAAAATGTACGAACTGATGTAGTTTAGGTTGGGTTTTAGTCATATGCTCATTTTTTCATGCATACGTTCCCTGTCATCCTGTTTCATTGGATGTAATGCAGGTCAGCAGCAGGACAGTGAAGGCTGTAGCTAACAGCATATATCAGGCCACGTGTGCGCCCTCTAGTGTTGAATAAACATAATTACTATGTCGGCTCCCTGTTAGATGATGAAAGCGACCTGGTGCTGGAGACGGCCAACTTCCTGCAGGAGCTGTGTCTGCGGGCGGAGGAGAAGGTGGCTGCCGCTGGAGGCTGCCCTGCAGAGCTGCTCGCCTGTCCCTCCACTTCCACCGAGGGACCGTCCTGCACCCAAGACTGAGGCAGGACAACCAGCCGAGGACCCTGAACGACTCTGAGTCACCTGTTTTTGTGAATTTTCACAAAGGTTACACATGGAGAGGCGTGGCCGAGCAGACACCATGTCAGCAGGATACTTCCTGTTTCTATATTTCACATCAAGCCATGTAGTTTTAGATCAGCAAAAGCTGATCCTGGTAACTTTACACACTGGCAGCTGCTCAAAGTAAAGTCTTAGTATTGCGATTTTCCAAATTAAAAATAAGAAGCTGATGCCAGAAAATATTCTGGTTAGTCTGATGAGTGAATGATAGATTCTAGTTCTAGCTTTTCTGGGAGGAACAATCACTCAGTACTGTTGAAGAGACCATCGCTAAACGTGATCACAAAGAGTATTATTAAGGAGTTGACCTCCTACTTTCTCCACATTCTTTTAGTGTTTTAGCAGATACCTCAGAACATTGTGAATTAATTTGCATGTAGGTGAAAACAAAATATCAGTTGAGAACAGGTTTGTGTGCAGACAGAAGAGGAAGAGAAAATCCTCCATCTTTGGCCCAGTCAGGTGCAGGAGAGCCGGCTGTGACGGGCTGTGGTCAGGTAAAGATAGAAGTGGGGCCCGTGTCCTAACTGTCCGTGAGCTGCAGCAGGAACTGCTCCGTGTGCGTCAAGCCAGGGACATTCGGTGGACATGGTCTCCATCTCTCTCCTCTCCTTTCCTGTGATCTCTTTGCTGTCATTAGTTAATAAAGACATAGATACATCCTGTCCTGTTTCAGCTACTTACTGACTCCACAGAGGAACATTGATATCGGACGACTCTGCAAAATCCCAAATTACAACAACAACAACAACAACAACATTACCTAACTTAAGTTTTTCAAATTCTCACTTTAAACACATATGCTCAGGTCTAATGTGTACGTCTAATGAACCACGCCTGAACCACAGTTAATACTTTATGTGGCAACACAAACATCTGGCCACAGCTGGAGAAAGACTGGAGTTACTGTTAATAAAAAGGGCAAATGTTGGAGTAAACTCCAGATGTGCAACATGTCCATCAACCTCACTCTCAACTTAGTGCCTCACTAAATAAACACACACTACTTCCTGATTGACCCTGAATGTCTGCACATGTAATGTGTGAGGTGCTGAATCATCAATATGGACATAGACATAGTGTTTACACCTTGTCAGTCCAGGACAGTGATCAGTCAGTAAATAACAGTAAACCTAAATGTCCTTTGTGTTGTCTGTACTAACAATATCCTCATGGACTTGCCACCACTGATTCCACATGCAAAATGTATAGGCTGTGTACAGAGTTGTGTTTATCCCTGTGTGTAGTTCAGAGGCTGTTTGTCACAGGAAACACACACTTCACCTCTGTGTGGATCACAGCCTTGTACAAACACAGTCATGGACTACAAACTGAGAATGATTGTATTAATGAAAAATACTGAACTCGGCTGTAAAAACACAGTTCCATGATGTGAACGTCACTGTGTTCCTGGTGTGAACTCTAGGAAGTGATGTGCATTTGATCTTCGACGTGTTGTTGTTGTGTTGTTAAAGTAGCCACATCCGTCTACTTTCATCTGCTTTATCTACTAAATGAGTAACGTTTGCTGACATCAGAGGGACTGGGTGAAGTTACTTTACCAGCTGTGATCACGTGCCGTCATATATCAGACTGTGGCTCGTCTACAGGCCCAACAACAGACTGTCTGTGATGACACTGTAAAGACCTCAGTAACAGATGAATCACAGGTTTTACTTGCTAAATATCGTAAGAAGTAACTTCAGAAGGTTGTTTTCATTTATTTATTTGGCACCATGATCAATGTAAATGCCATTAGATTTTTCATACATATTTTAAGTTTTCCTCCAACATTACTCCAGTTACACCAGCAGGTGGCGGCGTTTTCCTTCTCCTCTCCTTTCCCTCCTTCTTATGTTTATCTGAATGGCTAAAACATTAAATCCCAAACACTCAGTGGCCTGAACACATTTAATGGATCAATCAGTCTTTTGGAAACAAACATAAATAAGTTTCACCTGGTCAGACACAAGCTTCAGATCTCATTTCACCTTTTTACAAAATCCTAAACTCATTTTCACTAAAACAAATAGTTTTTATCAGTTGCTAAAAAGAGCTGGTGAAAACTGCAGCCTCAGAAACTCTTCATACAGTCTGAATTACCAACACGCTTCTTGACCAGCTGTTAATCTCACCTACAAAACTCACTC
>NW_019524185.1:12330-17054 GCF_002814215.2 Seriola lalandi dorsalis
TAAATGTGTTCAGGGTGTTGGGTTCAGAGAATGGGATTTAATGTTTTATCAGTACAGAATAACTGTAAAACTACGACTGAAGACAAACAAAGAGGTAACCAGGATGAAAAAGAGGCTTCTCCTCAGCCTCACTTTCTCACACACGGTGAACGTCCTTCGGCGATGCTTCGTTTTCTATGGAGCTCCGTCTTCCTGACGGCATTGTTCTCTGTTTCCCATGGGAGCTCGCTGACCCCTGTCACTGTGCTCACAGGCACAAGCAGCAAGCATGGCTGCTGTCACGCTGAGTGTAAGTAGAGTCACCCTCCTGTTTCTGCCCTATTATCCCCTCTCCCCTCACCTGCGTGTCACACTCACTCCGGACCGCTGTGAAGCATAAAAGCTTGATCTCAAATTTCCGGTTTCTGAGATGTAAAAATTAGCAAATGCTCCGTGGGATCAAATAACTTTGATAGTCTTCTTACAAGCCCCCGGGCTCATTTTTCCACGGCCTCCCCTCATCCATACCTCCAGCTCGATGATGTGATGTGACAAACACAGCTTTTTGGGGTAATTGGAGATCATTTGGAGGGACAAGGGAGGGAAAGGGGAAAAAAACACACTCCCCACCGCTGTGTAATAATAACGGCATGAACTGGACAGTTTGGGAGTGGATTTATTTTCAGTGGTATCAAAGGAGAGACGAGGAGAGTTGGAGTAAAGTCATTGTCAGAGAGTCCTGGGAAAGGCGTGTAAGAGGACACCGCGGGTCTTAGGGGCAAAGTTTCGGCAGGATAAAGGTGGAGAGGAGGCTTTGTCTGGCTACTGTATGATTTGGATAATGGACATATACATACATCATGAAGGTGAGCTCATCCACGCAGCGCTGGCTGGATGGGGCTCAGTGAAGAACCTCGATCCAGAGCATGAAACTGTTGTTTCATAATGCATTTTCTGCAAGATGAAGATGACACGACACGTGTCTGTGGCATGGAGAGCATGTTAACTGTAAATAGAAATATACTGTAAGTGTTTTTCATGCTGTGAGGTGACTTCTGCCCTGAAGCGTGTCTTCAGGTATTCCTCTCAGGATCTTAACCTCACCATTAATGCAGATCAGGTTAGTTCGAGCCGGAGAGTCAAACCCTAGGCCAAAAAGTCCAAAATCGCTTGTACTGCACATTCAGATAAATACACTGAGTGACAGTGAAGACTGAAGGTTCAACGTTCCTCTTGTCTCCAGGACAGTGAGAGGAAAATGTAAAAGACAAATGTACCTGAAACAGTAGAATTGCCGTGAGCTGGAATGAACTAGAAACACGAAACTTTGCTCAATAAATGGAAATGATGTTCATCAACTTTCCAAGAAGTACGAACCTGATTGGCTGCACGGTGCCGCTGTAATAAAGGCTCTAAAATGTAACTGACACCTGACCTGAAATTTCATGTTCCAAAAGCAGCGCCATAATAATTTATCAAAGGTTCTGTTCATCAATATCTGCCATCTTAAACCTTTGCTCAATTTGCAGTGAGCTGGATGAGTCAGACACGAAAAAAAATAAAAAATAAAAAACATGTATGAGCTGATGAATAAAGTGACTTGTTTTAACAGGTGAGTGAAATTCTAGTATCATTTTATTTCCATGTTAGCATTAGCTAGCAGGTATGTGTCTGCACTCACCACACCTGGCTTGTTATCTTAGCTCATCAGCTAGCTAATTAGCCGGTAGATTAATTAGCCAAGGACTAACCCTCGAACAAGACGCCCAGCTGTGCTAACGATGCTAACGGGCGCGTAGCTTACGCCCGCCTCTTTGCTCACCTTGAGCTTCAGGAGCTGACGTCACAGAGGACTGACTGTGGAATAATACTGTCTGTTATCTGAGTCCACGCGCCGCTTCCTTCTAAGGCCGAACTGAAATGAGCCGGTCTGGTCTACAGAGGATTTTGAAATGGGATGATTAATGCCCAAGTCTTTATATCACAATTTCCAGAACTATCTCAGCTGTTTCTGTAATGAATCCTCTTTCTGACTCTCTTTGCAAAAAGATCATTTGGCCAAAATGCTGAAAAACTGAAGCCCAGTTTTTGGAATTCTCCAAATCAATAATGTGGATTAACTCAAACGAGTTTAAGTCTTAAGTTCATGAAAAATAGAGCAATAAATGAGTGAAATAGTAGATTAATGTATAATAAAGGCCTAGTTGAAGTGCTGACCCTCACTCTGCTTTAACTAAATTTTAGATTTGTTGCATGCCTTCAGGCTGTGTGAGCCCCGGCTTTGAGTCACATACAATCTTGCAAGAATAAGAAACAGAAAGTGGAAAGTCTAGAGATTCTAACAACATTCAAACCATATTTCTGCTCTGTGTTATCACAGAGATATTAATAGAAACATCCGTCGACCTCAGATGGTTGATATTAGCTGTGTTAAGTCGCCTGTTAGAAACGTTTCTTCATGGTCTCTTCTCATATAACAGAAGAAGAGAGATTTTACATACAGGTCCTGAACAACACCTGTGTGTGTTGTCAGTGCTTTGAACTGTCACTTTACAGCGTGTTGGTGCTAATGCAGGTTTCCAGCAGGATGAGATCATCAGGAAAGCAACAAGGCTATCAGATGCTCCTGGAGCATTCTGTGTGGACACCCAACACCAGGTGAGGAACAAACAGCACAGCCTTTATGTCCTCCTGTCTGCAGGGGTTGTCTGTGTGTTACAATAAGATGGCCTCGTGGATAGGAAACCCTGTCTCCTTAATGTGGACCGTAATGGACCATGTTAGAGTTTCAGTCCTCGGCTCTGACCGCCGAGGTTCCTCTCAACCATCAGTGATGTGATGTAAACATACGTCTCCCTCTCTCTGTGAGACGAGCACGAAACCTGCGACTGCTCTGTGAGGAAAACCCCCTGTAACCTTTAAACAACCGCATCAGTAGTGTTAAGTAGGAGGCTCAGGCTTTTTGTCCTCCTTTACTTTTGTCCTCTGTGTTCCTTCCAGCAGCTTTAGAAGAGGATCTCGGAGGGCAGGCGTGTGATCCCTGTGTGGCTGTGAAACACAGTGTGTCTTTGTGTGGCGACGGTTTTCTGAGCGCTGCGGCCGTGAGGGCATCCTTCACTTACATCCTGCCTGAATGAGGAGCAGGTGTGTCTGCAGCACAGAGATTAAACTCTCTTTGACTATCTGAGGCTATTGACTGCAGAACACACATGTAGACAGACATCCAGCAGCAGCACCTTTCACAGCGTCAGGCCTCGGGACACTCAACAAAATGGACCTTTGTATGATTCTATTTTGGTCTTTTTCTGAGCATGTTTGCAGACGATGAATTTCTGCAGCTTTTGATGTGGCTCCCGCCCTTTCTTTGATGTTCACAGCACCAAAAACCTGCCCACTGATACGATTCATAACGTAGGGAAGAGGAAGATTAACACTTAAGGTGGAGGGCCTTTGTGAGCGATAATGTGGCTGTGGAGCAGCAGAGGCTCGACATGATCTCATGATTTATCGCTGCTTGTTCTGGTCTGGATGTGACCACACGGCTTCCTGACACCCAGCGGTGTCCCCGCCCACGCTGTGAGCCTCCTATTCAGCGATGTGTGAACTCCGCAGGCAGAAACGTGTGTGTGTTGTGTTCAAAGACCGACAGTGTTAATGTTAATGTGAGGCACCAGGGTTTGGCAGGATGTGGAGTCTGCTCAGATAAAGTATTGTAAGCCGCTGGTAAAGAGATGCATCAATAGACGTGTAATTACAGCTTGCAGCAGGTGTCTCAGCTCAGAGGTGATGGTCCTCGTCCACACACACGACACCATGACTCATAAAGGCGGGAAAAACAACGGCCAGTATCACCGTGGCCCCGAGAGCTCAACGCACTGCAGCTGAATAAAACACATTAACAGACAAACAGACAACTTCAGAGAACAACGTCAACCTGACGACGAGCTGCAAATCCTCAAACACAACCAGCGTTTCCAGGGGACACTAAAGAGTGACGAACCCGCTGGGACGCACTTGTTGTTCAACACTTTTAAACTTCAAAAGTCACAAAGCAACAAGCGTGTCTCAGCAGGTTCATCACTTTTTTATTCCTCCACACCGGCGACAGTCAGAGCGGCAGCCATCTTGTTTTCTGTCCGTCCGTCTCATTCTCGTGGACACGATATCTCAGTAGCGCCGCAACAGAACTTCTTCACATTTGGCACAAACATTCACCAGGACGTAAGGATGAACTGATTAGGTTTGGGGGAGCGGGGGGGGGGGTCAAAGGTCAAAGATCACAGGTGTGGTGACCTCACAAAACACAGTTTTGACCTTGTGAACACAACATCTCTGTAACACCTTGAAGGAACTTCCTCAAATTTGTTGGAAACCTTCATCGAGACTCAAGGACAAACTGATTAGATTTCAGTGGCTACAGGTCAAAGTTCAAAGGTCAAGGTCTCACACCTCACCTGCCTTGTGAATGCAGTCTCTCTGTAACACCTTGAAGGAATTTCTTCAGATTTAGTACAAACATTAACTTGGATTCAAGGATGAACTGATTAGATTTTAGTGGCTAAAGGTCAAAGGTCAAGTTCACGGCGACGTCACAAAACACTTTTTAGCCATTACTTGATACTTCACACAGAAATTATGACAAAGTTTCACACAAATGGTTCATATGTTATATGACAGTGTGGCGGAGGCTGACAACCACAAGGCGGTTATTTTTTACATTTATCATTTATTATGATAGAGAGGGG
>NW_019524185.1:17074-18287 GCF_002814215.2 Seriola lalandi dorsalis
GGGGGTGGGGGTGGGGGGCTCAAACCCGTGTTGCTACGGTTTGGACTTCGCCTTTAAATCAACAACCAAGTTGCAGGTTTGAGCCGGAATGTGAAAGCTTCTGATTTGAGTTTGTGATTGTGTGATCAGCAGGTTTCCTTCAGCTGTTTGAAGGTTTTTGAGTGTTTTGGTTTTATAAACTCGGCTCTCACCAGCAGCTGCTGTCAGAGAAACGGTCCCTGACCTCTACCTGCTCAGGTAGAACTCCGAACACCGTGGAGCATTTAGCAGCTGAAGAGCCAGGTATCTGTGAGCTGGTGAAACACTGATGAATGATGGTTGTGCTGTGTCTCCTGGATGTGCATGAAGGTGATGTCGGTGTTGTGTTTTCAGCTTGTTCAGCTTTAGCCTGTTAGCCTGTTAGCCTGTTAGCCTGTTAGCCGTAGACCAGAAGCTGTGACATGTTTTTGATCAGCGCTCCTGTTGACCCCTCACTGCACCTACAGGATACTATTGACAAAGGCGCATCAATCCTTTTTCCTCTGGGGGAACACAAGTTAAACATCCTGTTGTCATCCAGTGCAGGTGATTCTATTCAGAGCCCGCCTCAGCCCACAGCTTTCAGAGGGAAAACATGAAGGGATACATGAGACAATAAAGCGTCTTAACATGTTGCCGCAGCTGGAACGAGCCCCACTAGCCTGGAGGTAAAGGTATCCCCTTCACAATAAAACAAAGTAAAGAGAGTTTCATCACTGACTAATGCCTCTGTTGTTCAGGAGTTCCTGTCTGGCGTGCCTGCAGCCGAATGTCAGAAACAGAAAAACAGCCTCGCACACACTTCATCATCTTTATTTCAGACAGTGACAGAAATATAAAAAAACAACTTCAGCTGATCAGGTACAAAAATAAATTACATACAATTCACTCTGGAAACCCACAAACCGTCCCACATACTGCAGATTCACACTACAGGCTACTGAGCATTATTCTACTCTATATAACTCTAACTTCACATTTGAAACTTTTACATTATGATTGACATGTTTGTGTCCACAGTCTGATATTTGATTTGATATTCATGGTTTTTGATTTGGGTCTTTCAGCTGCGTCCTGGTGGAATCAGAGAGTAGAGTCACATGACTCTGGAAATTCAAAATGGCTGTGAAATGACAACTTCTGCTGATGCCAGAGTCCCGGTGGACCGCTCAGCTGTTCACTCTGAACACTGGCC
>NW_019524185.1:22717-24320 GCF_002814215.2 Seriola lalandi dorsalis
GTGCTGTGTGATAGTATAGTGATAAATGTTACTCACAGTATCCCACAATGCATCATGAAAAGTAGAATACAACCATGTGTACAACCGGAAACAGTAGAGAAACTGTATAGAGGATCTTTGGTACAACCGATGGTCACTAACCAAGCAATATAGACCATCATGCATTGCGCTCGCGCCGAAAGACAGAAAAACGGTGCGAAGCAAATGACCTGAGTCGTGTATTATAAGATTATATTATAATGTATGTATTATAAGATTATATTATAATACATCCATACCATTTTACCGATGAGCTCACTACATAGTCCTCTTCATTAAACTCCCTGGATACTTACAGAAAGGCGGGAGGAGAGAGTGATTTCAGACACAACTCTGGTGAATGTTTGTGACAAATTTCAAGAAGCGTTTTTGAGAAACTGTGTCCACGGAAAAACAGTACTGTACAGAAAACAGTACGTCTCCCGCTCTGACTGTCGCCGGCACGGAGGAATAAAAACATTCAAAGTGCACCAGCGCCTCCCGGACACCAGGGGCGCTGCGCGGCTGGAGCCTTCTACGTGGCCTTCACGGACACGTCATGCCAACAGCAGCTTGAGGCTCGTGCGCAGGCGCCTCTCGATCTCTTTCATTACCTGCAGTTAGAGCTGAACTGAACGGTAAGAGACCGGGTGTCTGCTTCTTCTAATTCCACACATTTGATACTGATTTGATAATTAGAAATAATATTAGCTTCAGATATTAGCTTCAGATATTAGCTTCAGGCTCTGTTGTTTGGCGTCAGTCTGGTCTGAAGTGACACGGCTCCTCTGGTCCACGTAAGCGTCGGTAACGGTCCGTTTCCAGCACTTTAGGAAGCTGAAATGTCAAAGTTTCAGTCATGAATGTTCTTAACTGTGAGAGGAGAAGCTCTGCTGGTGTCTCTGTGAATAAATATGAAACAGCGACAGGTTTAGCGGCAGTTAGCAGCTGTCAGCAGCAGTTAGCAGCAGTTAGCAACTGTTAGCCGTGAGTCTGTTTCAGGTCCAGCTTCAGACTCGAACCCTTGACGTGTTTCAGTGTTGTCTCCTCCATGAACGTGGTTTTCTACATGTTGTCTTTGATCTTGTGGATTTTAACTCTGATTGTGGTTAATTAAAGTCCTCTTCACTTCATAGCCAAATGTATGTGGACACCTGGACATTAACAGTCATATGAACATGTCCTGCCTCCAGTAAGTGGCTGAGGTGTCCATACACTTTGGACCTTAAAGATGATGTGTCTTCCCCTCCTCTCCTTCCTCTCCAACAGTTTTTCAGGTTGCATTGGTTTATTGTGGCCTGTTTTCTCTCCAGATGACGAAGATGCTGCCGTTGTTTGTGGTCCTGGTTCTGTTTGGTCTGGGCTCAGGAGAGGAGGGAGCCCGTCTGCTGGCCTCTAAGTCCCTGCTGAACCGCTATGCCGTGGAGGGCCGTGATCTCACCCTGCAGTACAACATCTACAACGTGGGCTCCAGGTCAGGACGGAGTACTCTCCTCTAGCTGAAGCTGTGAATAATCTGTTATTTAATATAAGTGCTCCTTGTTCTGATCAGTGCAGCCATATTGTTCATCAATATTTACTTAGT
>NW_019524186.1:0-656 GCF_002814215.2 Seriola lalandi dorsalis
TTCATGTTCAGCCAAACAGAAAATTGGATGATGATGATGACTGTTATATTTGTATGTCCTGAAGCCAGTGGAGGATGTGTTAAACTATTGTTGTGTTACCAGAGCTGAATCTGGCGTCGTTTTTCCTCTATTGCTTTTGCAAACAAAAACAATAGACTACAATACAATAATATACATTATTTTTTTTATATTTCCACATTTATTTTCTTATTCTTTTACAGATTTATTATTCTTTTGGGACACCTATGACTCAATAAATTACTACATGTACTCTACTTAAATAATGAGTTACCGTCTTGGAACTGGGGGAATTTCTGTCGACAGTGTTTGTGTAATTACTCTCTTTTCCAGAGGAGGGAGACACAAGTTCTTTACTGCAGGTTTAAAAAGCTTCTCATGGCCTGTTTATCATGATGCTTCAAACACACTATCACACCTCAACTAGAACAGCAGCATTTCCCATACATTGATTTATTTGCCAGTATCAACACTGACCACCACATATTGATTTTCAATTCAATTTCAATTTTGTTTCTACTGGAAAAGGGTAAAATCTTATTTCACTGTAAAGCTGACCAGCCCAGCACAGCCCCTCCTTGCCTCGCTCGCTCTCTCTCTCTCTCTCTCTCTCTCTCTCTCTCTCTCTCTCTCTCTCT
>NW_019524186.1:1773-2695 GCF_002814215.2 Seriola lalandi dorsalis
TAAGTAACTGTATATCTCCTCCTCTTCAGTGTCCAACGATGAAGAGCAAACACGACGTTGTACATGATGAACATGCGAGTGTGAAAGAAATCAGGAGGGGAGAGATAAATATAGAGACAGATAAAGAGGCAGATGAGTCAAGAGAGTCATGAAGAAGAAGTGGCAGAGCGCCACAGCGAGCACCCGTCATCCATTCATCCCGCACACGAACAGTGTTTCATTGGTTCAAATCCCCTGCAGGTACACAGGTGACATTTCAGAGCACAGCGACTCCTACAGGTACAATTACACAACACACAGACACAACCGGAGGCTACAGTCACTCTCACACTGACTGAGAAGTCTTTTACTACACTACACTTCAACAACACGTGCATTCAGCTTTGTGTACATCAGTCATCTCTGTGTAAACAGCAGGAAAGCAGGTCTATGTTTTCATATATTTTTAAAATGCATCTCCAATTATGTAAAACAAAAAAAAAACAAAAAAAATGAAGGATTGGGCCTTTAAGTAAAAGCTGCAGCTGCACTGAGGTACACATCTGCATCACAGCTGTGTGTACAGCTGGGCAATTAACCGAACAAGTAGCAAAACCGACTTAATCTTGCTCATGTCGGTTAATTCAGTTAATACGTTCCCCAGTGAACTGTCCTCCACCTCGTGTTCAGTCATCCGACTCCACCCAGTCCAACTAACATTAGTCCACGTTCAGTCAAAGTGAAGCTGGCGATATGAATGAGCTTCAGGCTACAGCCAACATATTTTAGTTTTAAAATGCATCATTTTTGCTTAGTTTACACCTGGTGTCCACTTGACTCCAGAGTTTCTGAGCCCTTAAAACTGAGACTTTTAGAAAACATTGACTCAGACACCCACCTCGCCTCCTGATGGGGTCTTATCAGTCACAACTACCAGACAGTG
>NW_019524186.1:3472-4635 GCF_002814215.2 Seriola lalandi dorsalis
TTTTTTTTTTCATATCATGCAGCCCTACTAGGTTGAGATGGATTTTTGGTTCTTAAAACCACACATATATCTAATGTATCAACACTTCAAATAAAACACAGGAGAGGAAGAAAATATAGAAATATTTAAATATTATATATAATATTATTTGCATATAGAGATGCTGTCTGATTATACAATAATCAATTCAAAATCAGATATGCAAATAAAATGGAATAATAAGATGACAATGGGCCTATATTAACTCCCTCATACTCCAGTGTCTAACTGATGACTGTAAATGCAGTGTTTTACATGTTGACTGTGGCGGACAGTTAGAAATGCCCCTGATGAAACACAGTGTGTAGTGTTTGCAGCTGTAACAGAACATTTTTCCTCTGCAACTTTTTTTTTTCTTTGAACAGAACAATTAAAAGCACATGATTAGTATCCATGACGGTTCTACAGTCTGTAGATGGAAAAACACTAACGCCTGCTCCCACTGTGTCAGAGATGGATAACACGAGAGCTGTTCACAGCCACTGCAGAAACTATGAGAGCATTAATATATGATACATTACATTTACACATTAACAAAGCAATAATTAATAATAAAAAAAAACAGCTGCAAGTTCTCGTTTCATCGCGATAATTTATGAAAAGTAACTATGAGTCCATCCGCTCTCGTTCTTATTATGATCCTCCAGCCTCGCTTTATTCTCACACATCATGTTCAGGTCTAAGAGATCAATGTAAAGATTTTATAAATAAAAACACCTCCCGATTTTTTCCTGCTGCCGTTTGTTCCGTAATGAAAAGCAGCGCGTTTGACAGCGGGAACAATAAAAGGGGCGGTAGGTGTACCTGTCTGCAAATGGCGCTGAATGTGAAAAATGTCAACAAATTGTCGGAGCGGCTGAGTGTGACGGAGAAGAAGCACTCACCGTGCACCGGTCAGATCATCCAGCGGAGGGGAAGCTGCGGTGCGAAGGCAGGTGCTCACCGGTCACTTTTTCCTCACGGACAGCGGCGGATAAAGCGAGAATTCATGAACGTTATCAAGCGGCGTTTTTAACAATGTGTTTTAGGTACCAGGAGAAAACGCTGAGTCCTGTGGTAGTGTGCCCTCAGTGTTGTCTGACAGGCAGTTCAGAGGAGGCGCAATCTGCATGAGGGAACCTTAA
>NW_019524187.1:0-856 GCF_002814215.2 Seriola lalandi dorsalis
CCTGTTTATATAACTCACCTGTTTACATTTTTATTAAGGACTGAAGTTATGGAGGATTGAGGGCGTGGCCTCTTTGAGTGACAGGTGGGTGAGTGTATGCACTGAAGTTTCAGCAGGCCCACACAGGCCCCTCCTCTTTGACCATTTTTGGATTAGCTGGGAGTTAGGGGCGGAGTCAGACATAGACACTCAAAACATTCTCTGATGGCCCCCAAAAAAATATGTTTTAAAACTTAAATTTAAATCAAACGTACTCCGAATAGTCAACTAATGGTTGAAACTTACGACTACCAGTCGACCAGGAAAACATTTGGTCAGGGCAGCTGTAGTGCTGACCCAGCTGACTGTCCAGAAGCTGACATCTTTAAGGACTTGTTGCTATGACAACAGATCCAGATGAATTTTAAACCAGCTTAGAAGAACCAAACAGTTCAGACTCATCAACAATGCAACCTGGATAATTTAGTCACCCACGTACGAAGAACAGAGCACTGTCGTGCGTGTGTTTGTGTGCGTGCGTGTGCGTGTGCGTGTGTGTGTTTGTGTCAGTGAAGCAGACTGGTTCCTGTTTCAGATGAGTTGATGTTTCAGTAAAACAAAGAGTTTCACTCTGTTTTACTGGCCACAGCCACAAACACACAGCAGCAGGTAAATCAACATCATGAGGCTCAAACAAACAAACAAACAAACAAACAGTACAGGGGAGGGAGGGGGTGAGGAGGAGGAGGGGTAACAAAGATGGCGGATGGGGCTTGAAACAAGCAGCGATGATGTTCGTTCAACCTGAACACATCAGATCATTAAACCAACACTCTGCTGCTATAATGTCAACTCTCCTGTGTGTGTGTGTGTGTGT
>NW_019524187.1:876-1210 GCF_002814215.2 Seriola lalandi dorsalis
CAGGCAGACAGACAGACAGGCAGACAGACAGACAGGCAGGCAGACAGACAGCTCAAACTGCCACAAGCTACAACAGTTTTATCCATCCCTGTCTGTTCCTGTCCTCCCTCCATCTTACTCCCAGTAACAAACTGTCGGAGATGTTTCTGGTCGGAGCATCAGGTTTATTTCTGGTGCTGACAAGATTTAAAAACAACTTTTTTGTTGTATTGTGACTTGAAATCAGATTGATTTGATATGAAATGATTCAGTTTTAATAAATGGAAGTGTCTGGCCGTGGAGCAGGATGTGCAGACGTGACGTCAGAGCTGACAGGTCCGGCTGGTATCACCTT